>NC_091118.1:209608028-209653028 GCF_040183065.1 Periplaneta americana | reverse complement strand
ATTTATTTATTTATTTTCTCTATCGCACGACCAGAATGCAATCATACAAAAAATAAGAAATATAGAGAGAAGAAGCATGAATTTACAGTTCAGTTAGCTTTGACTCTAAAACAAGGACACATGAAACAATTGTATATATGGACTTTTTTCCTTCTTCCTTCCTTTCTTCCTTTCTGTCTTTTCTTTTCTCTTCTTTTCTTTCTTCTTTTCTTTTTTCTTTCCTTCTGTCCCAAATGTTACGTAACACCCTGTATATTGCGTAATGATTAGACCTAAGCATAATAAGGTAATAAACCGAAAATAAGTAATATACGAAATCAGATCACTATTTCAGTATCAAAGCCTATAAACAATAAGTACAAACTCGAAAGAACTCCTCTGCTTGTCAAAGACGTTAAGATCCGTCAGCACATTGACAGACGTGGGTGTGCTTTGCATAATGGCGATACTTTATCTACACTTATCACAAAGGACCTCATCTGCATCACCTTGTTTGTCTACGAAGGGATGTTCAGTTCTGCTTGTCGTTTCAGTTGTCTCTGTGCATATCCGCCTGTCCCTGATGGGTGCTACCATCTAGCAGAAAACTCATTAAGTATTTAATTGCCAATTTCACTAATTAGCCATTCCTCCCCCTCCTTCTCACCCATCTTCTACTTTCCCTCTGCCGGTGCTCTCAACCCCTATCCGTCTGTACAGTTCAGTTCGTCAAGGGACCCATCTCCCTCTCTCTCTTTCTCCTGCCAGCTAGTGTAAGAAAGAGCAGACAATTGTTCGACATGTTACAAGTCACTGAAAAGGGGAGGAGTTGTTCATTTGTTTCAGATTCCTAGCAACCTATTTTAATAAACAAAACACTGTGACAGATATTTTCTTCTGTCATTACTGAAGATTAGAGAAATATAATAAGTCTATAAATGAGAAAGTGGATGGTTAGTGTTTTGTTTTAATAACGCCTTTCTCCTTTAACTTCTTATTCTTCTACATTACACTGAGTATGTTTTGTTTTTCTTTCCTCCAAGTTCTCATGGATTTCATTTTAAGGAGGTATTCATAATCTTTGACAAAGGAACTGCCATTCGCTGAGTCCTCTTCGGAGATTTTCGGTTGATTCCGTAAGAGCTTAGGTTTATACGTGAACGAATTTCTTCTGCAAGACTCTGCTGTGTTTTTCCTTTGTTTTGTTTGATTGTTGCTTTTTCTGTCTGTTTATAGATCAAGTGTTATAACTAATCTATATAAAAAAATATATTCATCATCATCATCATCCTTCACGAATTAGGCCTCTGTAGACCTGTTTCGGCCCCATCTAGCAGTCTTCTTAAAAGGTCTTCCTAGTCGACGATGTCCTCTAGGTTTATACTGCATCATAATTTTTGGGATTTTTTTAATGCCTCGAACAAGTGCAAAATTTCAATTATCTGGGTTGTGAAATATCTTATCAAATATATATATATATATATATATATATATATATATATATATATATATATATATATTCAAGGAGTAAATTAGCTGCCTTGCAAATAGTTGCTTTCTTCGCTCCTTACAACCTCAAGAGCCTCACATGTATTCCTCATTATATTCTCAGCACTTACCAGCTTATGAAATGAAAGTCGTAAATCGTCTAATCTTTGTTGGCTGTGTTAGTACGGACTCAAAAACAACGCCATTGTCAAGTTCGTTTTGCCGTGAGAGTACTGATTAAGAAATAAGCGCTGACAATATCATATTTTGAGAACTTTACTAATCTGATCTAAACTGTCACAAGACTATTACCTCGACATGGGCTGATGAAAGCCTTTCATTTTAAAATAATTATTGTTGGCTGAGGAAAACATTATAACAATTATGTTATATGATTCCTAATTTCTCTTCTTTGTTATCTGTGAACTCCTCACTTTATTTAGCATAACTCATTCACAGACACAGCCAAATCAGTACCCGTACTGAAACTGAGTTACTGAAAGAAAAGCTGATATGCTGTTGCAGGTCTGTATAGCCGTGTCGCGTTCCCCTCCAAGGCGATTCTCTCCCTCCAGGTAGGGGAATAGAAAGTGCACATCGCACAGAGACTATTGCAGAATGTGCAGGGTTTTGGCATGCCTGCCCTACATCTTTCATTAGTATAGATTTAGTGAAGTCCAAATTTTATTTTCTACATATCCTGAATTAATATCGTGCTTGAAATTTGGTATAGTGGTTATCAGAGCTGCGATTTCTTTAACCAAAACATTGAAAATAGGTTAGTGGTGTCTAGACTACAGCTGCAGTCTACATTCTAGTATATACAGTCACGAAGCTCAATACTTACTAAATATGCATACATAGACAGTTGAAATAAGCATCCATAGATAGTTGCTAACCACCAGGATCGCTACTATCGCCTCATCACAGACCCTTTCCCCAGCAGACGATAAAATATATTGTACTTTCGATATCGTATTCTTTTGAAAAAATTAACACCTTCCTTCCACTATTGAAATATGAAATACATAAGGTTTATATATTATTTTCATAAAGTATATATTATATTCTATAAACTCACCTTCCTGGATCTTTCGGAAGAATGATAAATCTAACCTCTTTTTCTTACAATTTATAGTACCACAAACGTCACCTTCTCCCGTAATATTATTCAAATTATTTGAATTTTAGCCATTTATAGTTATTACAACCGATAACGAACATTTCACAGTATACATAGCTTTTCACAAAATGCGAAATACGGCACAGTCAATGCCTTTTCGATCTAGACCAGGCCGTAATGTGTGTTCGGGTTTTCTACTTCAGTGTATGGAGCTCAGTGAAATATTATGTTATAACTTTATTGCGTATCATTGCTAAGTTTTATTTAGTGTAATGTGTCCATAAGTTCCGTTTACTTCTTGTTGCATATTATGTTGCAGAAATAATTACAAAACTGTGTTATATTAATGTGAAGAGAATTTTACATGTTAACATAATCTGTTCGCGTCAACATTTTAAGTTTAGAATTGAAGCTATTTTGAGGTTTAATAAAAATAATTTATATTGTGATTTTAATTTAGCACATCTACCTTCCTTAATTCTAGACAGAAAATTTTCCATACCACTCCTATGAAATTAGTGTACGTACAATTGTGTTACTTCGTCTCTTAAGTAGTAGATAAGTACGGTAATTCAGTACTCTATTGTAGTATTGAAATACAGACAAATTGAATGTGCGGGGTGTCATACATGACATTATGCTTAAATATAATGTATAATTGCAAATTTAGGAATATAAGTTAAATATAGTAAACATAACCTATAATTTCCATATGACCTAACTACATATTATATAATGGCAGGACATTGGAGACCACTAAAATTAGACAGAAAGGGGCAACTAGTACAGTAAACTTAACCTATAATTTCAACATATCTAAATATTCGTGTGGTGCAACTGAAAATTATTAAATCGTGCATAAATGAATGTACAAGAATTTCGCAATATTTAATCGAAATAAAGTCCGGTATTACACATACGAACAACGTAATTTTCACACCAAAAATAATATTACACCTTAACTCGCAAGTGAATTATGTCTGAAGTCTCTCATAATCATTGTTTTACATTTTATTAATGCAATTACACCACATTTTAGAGAAATATATGTTACTTTTTATGCATTCCAACTAATTTATATGGTTGAAACGCCGTCCTTCGTGATCGGGTTAAGGGGAGGCAGAGGTGAATATTTCAAAATCCACAAAATTTATCCGATTTGTTTGAAATTGATCATGGATACTCAGTATGTTATTAGTAATGGACATACCAAGTTTCAACTTTCTAAGTGTAATAGTTCTGTAAATATTAATAATTTTATAAAACTTTATATCGTTTGATATAAAATGCTCCATGCACCATATCGTAAGAAATTTTCAATATTTCTTTTTATTTATATGTTCAGAGAAGGTAGGCCTATATAAATAATGATAAGTATTAGTTTATTATGGGAATAATATAGTAATACAGTTATCTTGGTTTTAATTTCATACTTTTAAGGGCACAAAATCAAAAACTAACATCGGAATATGAAAATAAAGATAATAAAAATGGAAAAAACCAAATTTTCATTTTTTTCTTCAGTTTTGTTCGAAAATCTCACCTCTGCCTCCCCGTAAGCGAGTCACGTGGTCTGCCTTACGGCCTGTATTAGATCACGAAGGCAGTGACACAGTCTATTGTTCCTAGTACTCACAGCGCTCCAAGCGGCTAGCAACTATCGCGAGAAATGCAAAAATCATCCCAAGCTTCGTGACTATATAGTAGACCTTATTGTTAGCAACCAACGCCACTGCCTTGTTGCCACGAAAGATCAATTAATTTCAAGTTAAGCGAATAGTCTATACCAAGTTTTACAAACTCTTTCCAACATCTTGTACATTATTTCAACGGTTTGCATTGTTAAAATATTACGAACACTTAATGAAATAAAACAATTAATTTCTTATTTTCAATTTACTAATGTTAGTCTTGTTTCTTGCGTTCTCGAAGCAATTTTGCGATTGTTACAGCCTTCGTTTCTGGTGCCCAACTTGTTTCCTTCAACTTTCTAAAAGACAGGCATTTATTTCCGTGTTTGTTTATGTTAAACGTTCTTGGAGGCAGCAATTTTAAATGAATTCATTTTATAACGAGGACAAAATGTTTTGTGTATACAAAATTTTATTCACATTCGTTACTAGGACGCTCTGTGTCCAATTCTGAAAGCAATTAAGTAGAGTTCATTGTCTCCGCGTTTTAGTTTCATTGAAGACAGAGCCAAATACTCCAAGCCGTGTTTTATTAAGAAGCAGGAGAAAGTTTTATAATTTAAAAATCTCTCACTTAATTCTATAGACTGATAGCAATTTCAGACGACCACGTATAAATATTATCTTTTAAACTATAACAGATTCCTGGTGTAGAGTAAAATAATAGTACATTATGTAACGAGCCTATAATAATAATAATAATAATAATAATAATAATAATAATAATAATAATAATAATAATAATAATAATAATGCTTTATTTCAGCTGGCAGAGTTAAGGCCGTAAGGCCTTTTCTTCCACTCAACCAGCAAAAAGTGTATATACATATGCATGAACTTACAAAGAATTCAACAATTTGATTTAGATGAGAGTTACATGTATACAAGAGTTATTTACGAATTAAACAACAAAATACTATGAACTATTAATTAAACACTGAAATAAACTGTGTAGCAGAATTAAACTAAAATACATAGAATGTTAATATATTTCAAATGATATTAGATAATAAAAAGAGATTATTATGAGACAATTTTGAAAATGCAGCACAATCAGGATGATGTCTAAAGAAAAGAGCAACAGTGTAGTCAGTAATATAATATAATGGTAGTAATTAAGACGCGAGTATGTTTGTTTATGAAACGAGCGCAAGCGAGTTTCATAATTTTCATACGAGCATCTTAATTACCATTATAGGCAAGTTTCATACGACTCTTTTTGCTCGACCATATTTCCAACTTGAAATTATTCATAAGTATTCATGTTATGGTTATGTAAGCGAGGAGCGGAACTGACCTTCTAAATTGTGAGATGTGCGCAGACGCCAGTATTGATTTTTTCCGAGGAACGAATGTCATTGACCTTGATATAATCTAGAGAATAACATGAACATTAGGCTTGATATACCCTGGAAATTGATTTAGAATTGAAAAACGAGATGATAAATTGAATTTATTTGAATATTATTTACAATTAACGCTAATTATTATAGTAACAGAACATAACCTTCTGCGACAGTATTGGATTTCCAGCCTCCGTGACTTTTCGCTAGTTGTCTTTCGATTGTATAACCGAGAATAATTGATATTTGCGCTTTTATAATGGTTCAATGGTGATTTCTCATTGGCTGAACAACTGAACTATAATAAATAGATGTATTTTAATGAGGTGTATTAAAGGGCTACTACCAGGTGTACAATTACTACATTTCGGCATGGTCGAGCATAAAAAGTAATAATAACCAGAAAAGTGGCCTTCAGTGATCAGGATCTTATACGAAGCAGATGTGATATCCTTTAACAGGGTCAAGGATTTTGATGATAGGTTGTTTTACTGCCGAATAACGGTATTATTGACGAATCACTTGGATGAAACGTACAGGAATTACTCATGAAGCAACTAAGCCAGGAGATAAAGGGGTAGGGTGACCAGTTTCTTTCCTTCTTCATTTCATACATCGCTGACTAATAACATAACCCTAGTACCCTAGTACAAACCCTAGTAATGCCGCACTTCGATTATTGTGACGTTTTGTTAAGTGACCTAAGTTCTGAACTGTCAGTCAAGTTACAGCGAGCTCAGAATATGTGCGTCAGATACGTGTGCAACATCCGACGATATGATCACATATCACCGTCCTTCGCAAGTCTCTCGTGGCTCCGACTTAAAGAAAGCAGAACTTTACACTCTTTGTCTTTACTCTTTCGAATTCTGCACACCTCAACACCAAATTACCTTTCGTCTCGTTTCTCTTATCTATACTCTAACCACGACGTAAATACCAGATCACTTATCTGTGGCACGCTAAGTATACCTCTTCATAGAACATCTTGTTATTCATCATCTTTTACAGTATCCACCTCGCGTCAATTGAATTCCTTTTCACAAAGTATTAGGGGCTGCAAGACAATAAACACCTTTAAGAACAGCTTAAAAGATAACCTTATTAGCATTTCACTCCAATCATACTGATTTAAACTATCACTGACTACATTGTTACTTCTTTCTTTAGACATCATCCTGATTGTGCTGTATTTTCAAAATTGTCTCATAATAATCTCTTTCTATTATCTAATATTTTTTGAAATATATTAACATTCTATGTATTTTAGCTTAATTCTGCTACACAGTTTATTTCAGTGTCTGATTAATAGTTCATAGTATTTTGTTGTTTAATTCGTAAATAACTCTTGTATACATGTAACTCTCATCTAAATCAAATTGTTGAATTCTTTGTAAGTTTATGCATATGTATATACACTTTTTGCTGGTTGAGTGGAAGAGAAGGCCTTACGGCCTTAACTCTGCCAGCTAAAATAAATTATTGTTATTATTATTATTATTATTATTATTATTATTATTATTATTATTATTATTATTATATTACATCAATCAGACTTCAGACGCACACAAACAATTGTTCTTCCTCTGACACATATCATCAAGTGAGATGTACTGCCTGATAATAGAGCACAATAATATAGACATAACAAAATATCAGCTGGAATGTATGGTTTCATCTTCTTACCAACCGTAATAAAATAACTTAAGATTAAAAGTTTTTCTTCTCAGCAGGTTTTATACACGGTTAAAGAAAAGCATTCACTATATTGAGATGTAGTAGTAGTCATCGATACGACCCTTGTTTATTAGATTTGTTTCGATTAATATTACCAACCCGAAAATTATTCAATTTTTTAACACCCTGTATTGTTGGCATCCCATTTTGCTCTCAGCATATCCATGGTGCTGAACAGTAACGTCGTACGTCAAATATTCAATTTTAGAGAATGACGAAAAAACATTTTAATATCTTGATAACGAACAAATATTTGATATAAGAAGGTATTTAAATATCTTCTTGTAAAGTTTCTATCCATGCCTGGACATATGTATTTGCAGAAGATTCGGAAATACTATTTTTTGTAAGGATAAAGTGAAATCTCATTGATTCACGAGGATTTACCGTCAGTTACGGAGCTTATTTCTGAAGACATTCTAAGCAAAAAAGTCATATAAACATTTGTCCTAATCTCAATATTTTCAGAGTTACACTAATTTGAAGTTGTTTGTAAAATACCTTTATTCTCGAGTTTTAAGGGTAAAAGAATATTACAGATAAAGAATGAACTATTCAGGAATATCATTTCTTTAATTAGCTAGTATTCTGAAGCTAAAAATGTGTTGTGAATTCCATAGTTGCATCGTACAGATTTTTTTTTTTTCGATTTTTAACTACAAAATTACATTTTCTTCGCATTTATCACAACAATTGTTAGAAATCACGCCACTCTTGTAAATTCTTTAAGCCTGTACATTAGGATGCATAATTAAACTGTAAAGAATCAAATTCCTAAAATCATATGGTTTATAACAATTTTTGTTATAAACGTGTATGAATAATGTAATTTTTAGTTAAAATTTAAAACACAAAATCTGTACAAAGCAATTAAAACATATTTTTAGTTTCAGAACACTAGCCAATTAAAGAAGTGATACTTCTGAATAGTTCATTCTCTATTTGTGTTTTTTTACCGGTAAAACTAAAAAAAGAGGATTTTACTAACAATTTCAAATTAATGTAACTTCGAAAATATTGAGATTAGGGCAAATGTTTATATGACATTTTTTGCTCAGAATGTCTTCGGAAATAAGCTCCGTAAGTCACGGTAAATCTATCACCCTTAATTACTTACTTACTTACTTACTGGCTTTTAAGAAACCCGGAGGTTCATTGCCGCCCTCACATAAGCCCGCCATTTGTCCCTATCCTGAGCAAGATTAATCCATTCTCTATCATTATATCCCACCTCCCTCAAATCCATTTTAATATTATCTTCCCATCTACGTCTCGGCCTCCCTAAAGGTCTTCTTCCCTCTGGCCTCCCAACTAACACTCTATATGCATTTCTGGATTCGCCCATACGTGCTACATACCCTGCCCATCTCAAACGTCTAGATTTAATGTTCCTAATTATGTCAGGTGAAGAATACAGTGCGTGCAGTTCTGTGTTGTGTAACTTTCTCCATTCTCCTTTAACTTCATCCCTCTTAGCCCCAAATATTTTCCTAAGCACCTTATTCTCAAACACTCTTAACCTATGTTCCTTTCTCAAAGTGAGAGTCCAAGTTTCACAACCATAAAGAACAACCGGTAATATAACTGTTTCATAAATTCTAACTTTCAGATTTTTTGACAGCAGACATAATGAAAAAACTTCTCAACCGAATAATAACAGGCATTTCCCATATTTATTCTGTGTGTAATTTCCACAAGAGTATCATTTATATTTGTTACTGTTGCTCCAAGATATTTCAACTTATCCACCTCTTCAAAAATTAAATTTCCAATTTTTATATTTCCGTTTCGTACAATATTCTGGTCACGAGACATAATCATATACTTTGTCTTTTCGGGATTTACTTCCACACCTATCTCTTTACTTGCTTCAAGTAAAATTCCCATGTTTTCCTTAATCGTTTGTGGATTTTCTCCTAACATAATCTATCACCATATACAGTATATTACATACGAGGTTTGGTGTTCAACACAAATATGCTTTGACACAAGGTACGATCCACAAATGTTTCCTTATCACCTTTTACTGGCTCATTATTGTACGGAACTATAGACTAAATGACTGGCATTCACCGCCGATTCGATTTCCTCCCGTGCGAGATAGCGGTCGGATCTCCCCACTAAACACGTGCGCTACGACCGGTTACAATGCCGGTAAGTTAGGTTTGCCGAGCACTGTATTAATGTGATGCTGGTGAGCTAGACACAAAACTACCTGTCTAGCCAATACACAACTAACAAAGGACACACTCTCTCTCTCCCTCTGTCTTTGAATGGAATAGATAAACATTCAAAGTTACCTGCCGGGAATCGAATACATGTCTTCGTAGTTTTTAGAATGAGCTGATACCGCTTATTGTGGTTGGATCTGTCAGACAAGTAATTATTTTCATTGGAAGCATTAAGAAGTATTTCCAAGTGGTGAAGATAAGGTAAATGGGACATCCAGCAATAAATGCGGGACCATGAAGTCTGGTGTAAAAGTATCATTCTGTACTGTGTGTTTGAGGACGCAATTAAAGTTGTAATTGGCCGAACATTGAGACAGCAAAAGTGAGTGAGTGAATCCAGTTACATGCCAGCGACACTCTTTTTTTTCATCTTCTGTTTACGTGCTCAAAATCTCCCTCCACAAAGTAAGTTTTAATGGCATTTGTTTTGCGGCGTTTGAGTTGTTTCCTTTTTTAAAACACCAATCTAATCTCAAAACCGTATAGCCGGCATGTGTGCTTTTTTTAAAAATAAAATACAAGGATGAAGAATCTCTCTCTTGTAGGCAGGAACGAGACAGAAGAGGTCTTTCATAAACGGTTTCCTTTGCGCTGTGATAATAAGGTGCAATTTCGCGTGCTGTCACATTTGATGATGTCTGGGCGCTTTCTTAAGTCACCCTTTCATCAAGCAAAGTGGATTTCGAGCATCCCAACCCCCTCTTACAACATACAGCGGAATTAAGGACATAAAGAAACATCTGGATTGTAAGCCTATTAAAAGAAAAGCCTTCACAGAGGCCATCTTTTTTTAATTTCTCATTATAAGAAGAGTACAGAAAATATTGGAATGCGGCAAAAAATCTTCTTTATCTTCTCTGAATTAAAATTTTTTCCACCTCTTTCGGCTTGAAATCCATTTTTATCAGTCCTTGTATATCCTTCGTACTATAAACTGGTTTATGTAAAATATAGGGTAGAGTAGCATAAATCGCAACGCTTCCTAAATCGCACCACTGCTAGTTTAAAACAAGTTACTGTAGTAGTATGGCATCTAGTGGTATTGTCACAATCTACCACATGAACTTCCACCATGTCACTTGATTTCTGCCACTTCTGTCAACAGCGTGGTGATAGTGTATCTAATATAATCGCTCAGGTGGATGTATATTTAGCTAACATTTTGTAACTAAATCACGGATTTGTATGCAAAGGAATCCATAATCTTAATATGTTATTCGTTTAAAGAAATATTAAAGAACATTTAACTTAGTATAAATATGGGAAATGCGTGTTATTATTCGGTTGAGAAGCTCTTATCATCCAGTCTGCTGTCCAAAAATCTGAAAGTTAGAATTTATAAAACAGTTATATTACCGGTTGTTCTGTATGGTTGTGAAACTTGGACTCTCACTCTGAGAGAGGAACATAGGTTCAGGGTGTTTGAGAATAAGGTGCTTAGGAAAATATTTGGGGCTAAGCGGGATGAAGTTACAGGAGAATGGAGAAAGTTACACAACACAGAACTGCACGCATTGTATTCTTCACCTGACATAATTAGGAACATTAAATCCAGACGTTTGAGATGGGCAGGGCATGTAGCACGTATGGGCGAATCCAGAAATGCATATAGAGTGTTAGTTGGGAGACCGGAGGGAAAAAGACCTTTAGGGAGGCCGAGACGTAGATGGGAGGATAATATTAAAATGGATTTGAGGGAGGTGGGGTATGATGATAGAGACTGGATTAATCTTGCACAGGATAGGGACCGCTGGCGGGCTTATGTGAGGGCGGCAATGAACCTTCGGGTTCCTTAAAAGCCATTTGTAAGTAAGTAAGGATTTTCGAACATGTGGTGATTATAAGCTAGAATGAAGGAAATAATAACTTATGACGTAGTTTCTCAATTCGCACCACTTTGTAGGTGCCTAATTCGCACCGGTGCGATATGAGCAACTGTAGCAATTCTAACCGTACAAAAGAAGGCCCCAAAAATTTTAACTGGACTAGGAATGCATTAGATGGTTGAAATATCAAGTGGTGAAAAGGGCGTTAATACAACAAGTGTGTGTTGTACAAGCGAACCAGGTATTTTGTGCCACCTGTGATCATTTTTAAACGTCAAACAGTGCATCCTTCATTATCAGCTGGTGCTCCTCCAGGATCGTTATTTGTTTGCTCTGAGTCAGGTTACATCAACAATGAACTATTTGTCGAATAGCTCAAACATTTTATTTTCCACTCAAACCTGCCATAGAAAAAAAGTGCTGCTTCTGTATGTCCACCTATACGACCCATTCCAAAAATTTAGAAGCTAGATTATCTCGGGAAAATGGTGTGCTCCTGTTTCAGCTTCCTCGTCATAATACTCATCGGCCCAGCCTTTAGATGTTTCTATCTTCAAACCATTTCAAACAGCTATAACATGAAGCAGTTCTTAGGTGGCTTCGAGATAATCCTGGAGAAAAGCTGACGCAGTTTACAGTTTGAACTGCCTGGTGAAGCACATGGCAAATGTATAACAATAAAAAACGCATTCAGGAAGTTTAAATGTTAGGTAATTTATGCTCTATTTTTTTAATTTCATTTGAAGATGCGTTACTCTGTTTCATTAATTTCAATAAACTTGTAATTTGCATTTATTACATTATTCATTCAAATACTCTTCAGTATGTTCAATATTAAAAGCTTTCCTTCATCCTGTTCCCTGCAGTTAAAGAGGTGCGATTTAAGAAACCGCAGGTGCTATTTATGAAACTAGTTGCCTAAATGGCACCACTGACATGTGTTTCGAAAATGTCATTTTAATTAAAAAATATTAAATCAAATTCAAGGATTCTTTTTTGCATCAAATGTAAATGTTCTGGGAATGTATCTCTGTAAAGGAATGCAGAAAATAAAAACTGTATTGTTCAATAAAAATTATAAATGCTAAAGTGGTGCGAGATAGGCAATCTTACGCTATAGGATGAACCGTAAGAATGTCATTAATTTCAGGGTTTATTTTCTATATACTTCGAACGAAAAAGTTAAATAAAATTTTGCTAGTTTTTGATCCCTTTTACGGTCAGCGCGTCTGGCCGCGAAACCAGGTGGCCCGGGTTCGAATCCCGGTCGGGGCAAGTCACCTGGTTGAGGTTTTTTCCGGGGTTTTCCCTCAACCCAATACGAGCAAATGCTGAGTAACTTTCGGTGCTGGACCCCGGACTCATTTCACCGGCATTATCACCTTCATTTCATTCAGACCTAAATAACGTAAATGTTGATACAGCGTCGTAAAATAACCCAGTAAAGAAATTTGCTCCCTTTTCGATATAAAAATTGTTTTATATTAAACATTTCATAGCGTTACTGGGAAAGCCAATCATTTAATTCTCTATATGCTCAGTCAGTTTAAGGTAGCAGTGTATTATGATAATAAATTATTGAAAGAATTTCAGTTTTCTGCTATAAATGTGTAGAAATTTTATGTACAGTAATCTTACTAGGGGTTTTCATTTATCTAGAGAAAATCAAAACTCTAGTGGGATTTAATTGATTACTACATGATTAGAAGAAATTATATAAAGATTAGAAGAAATAAACTACTCTAATACAATAAAATATTGTAACTTTTTAAACTAGACAACAATGTAACTTTATTATCTCAACAATAGGATTTGCTCTCCACACAGTAACAGTATTAGTTAGTGCACTCCACCGACGACAATGACAATTTACTTGGACTATTACGAACAACAATGAACTGTTAATCTTAACTGATATTTACAAAGCACTATTTACAAATCAGTTCTCAGTTCACAGTTCTTCTAGCTCAGTCACTCGAGTTCACAGTCTCTCGAACCACAGACCTTCAGAGACAGTCCACTGTACTCGAACTCAGGTGCCTCCAACTGCGGTCCACTGCACTCGAACTCAGGTCCCTCCAACTGCGGTCCACTGCACTCGAACTCATGCCTTCGGATGCTGACACAGTTGCGGACGCACACTCGAGTCGAACTCCGGTACACAAGACTGGCTTGCTTGCTCTGGCTTACTCACTGAATGGCTGAATAAACTGAAAAACTGCCCAAGTTCGCTCGCGTTTCTTCTTTTATAGTAAAACTATCGTTGCGAGAAAGTACGAGTTCTGGATAGTTCGCGATATTTCGACGCGTGTGTCCATTCTCGAATCATCTCATACGCTGCAGCTCCCCTCCTTCACCGCGCGTAGCCATGCCCCAGGAGGCAGATGCGCGCGCAACCCGCCCAAAACAAGGCCGATTTAGCCTCTCCTCCGTCGGTCGTGAGATCGAATCTCGCGTGGGCGTCACAATATTAATTGACTTACGAAAATACTAAACTGTCTTGAAAATGTATTACTGTAACATCTCATTATTACAAATATTCCACTAGATGGCAGTAGTGGCTTATGATGAGCTGTTCTCTTGTTAACAGTTGTGCCAACTATACAATCTTCATTGAACTCTGTGGACGATTACTAATCAAGAAGGCTTTGTTGATTCAGTTTCATTTTTTTTAAACAGTTGCATTCCACTTCAATTATCAATAGGGGAGAGTTGGGTAGTATCGAACATCGGGTAATATGCGACAGTGAGTTTCTTTCGTCTACCACACGATGATAGTACCTGATTGACATGGTTACGTTTCTGTGATGTCGCATACAGAAACGTAACTATTTAATTCATGTACTATACCTGGTAAGGTTTATCTTGTCTCAGTAGCAATAAAACCAAGTCCCTTCAGATGAGGGTGGAGATTATAGGAGGGTTGTAAATTTTAAGGACTCCTTTCAAAACCTTGTTATTGTACAGGCTGCCGGAACTCGGTATCTTGAAAGACAAGCTCAGTGACGGAACTACACAGTACGAAGAGAGATATTTTGTTATTTTATTTTGCGCTACAGAATGTATCAACTAGTCCCTTCCGCCACTGAATGGATGGACGGCACGCTCCACTCCCCCATCGCCATAACAACACAGACGAAGTAAGACATATCTCCTTTCTCTCTCTTTTCACAGTAAGACAAGATACATCACACAGACTTTACCATATGGTGGTAGATGGAAGACACGCACTATCCGATATTACCCGATGTCCGATACTACCCAACTCTCCCCTATATATTAAACAATCTCTGGTACGTGACTATCCATAATCTCATACAGCAGAAGCTGTAACATAACCTGAATAATATAAACAAGATAAACGATAGAAAAGTTTTAATTAAGGATGTTGAATTAAATATGAGTCATTTTAAAAGACTTCTTTTTCGACATTAGAAAGATGTGAATTTGTGCCCACTCATCATTGCCATGAATTTGAGGTGCTATAGTATATATAGGCCTACCCATAGTTGCGAATATATTGAATATGCAGTGGCGGACAGCGGATGAGGGGTGGTCCTCCAGCTTGGGGACTCGGCGAAGGGCTAACTACCCATCACCGTAAAAAAACAGCTTGTTACGAAACCCCAATATAAGCTTCGGAACTGATTCTCTGGCACTATCACAGTTAGGAACATTAAATCCAGACGTTTGAGATGGGCAGGGTATGTAGCACGTATGGGCGAATCCGGAAATAGGCTACATATAGAGTGTTAGTTGGGAGTCTGGAGGGAAAAAGATCTTTGGGGAGGTCGAGACGTAGATGGGAGGATAATATTGAAATGGATTTGAAGGAGGTGGGATATGATGGTAGGGACTGGATTAATCTTGCACAGGATATGAACCGATGGCGGGCTTATGTGAGGGCGGCAGTGAAACTTCTGGTTCCTTAAAATCCAAAAGTAAGTAAGTATAGCCACATATTTTTCAGATTTTTAGCACACAAAAAAAGAAATATTTACAGATTTTTAGCCCCTAAAAATCCGAACCCTAGTAATATATTCGAAATGTATTGCTTTGTAAGTCAAACCGGAATTGTAATTGAACGCTCGATTAGCAATTGCGCGTATCGATGTTGGAAGCTGTGTAGTGATTAATTCTTGCACGTTTCAACTTTCAGCATCATTTGAAAACTTTTAATGAAGTTTAGTTATCTTGATATGATATCCGCTATCTTGTTACGTCAGTTCATCTGTGCCTGATGACCCGTGACGGTATTAACTGCCCGTGCTTGCTTCTGTCGTTATTTCTTACGATTTCAGACTTGGCGTTTTTTTTTGTCTAGCCTATAAATTAACCGCTTTCCTCAGAGCCGACCAACCAAGCTCTTCCGAACTTTCTTTTGCCAGATTTATTTGACTTCGGATTATTCTGAGGCTTGCGCCATCATCTGCTATGAGTATGCAGCCAGAGGAGTCAGAGAAATAAACTTGGGTAGAGTTTGCGAGAATGGCCTGCATCGTGGATTAGTGCATCGATTCTTCTTCTTTCTGTAATGTTTGCAGCTCCCGGAAAAGCTGGCGAAAATCCATATATAGAATGCAACAGAAACAAATTACGTACATTTAGGAAAAATACCATTTGACAAGTAAGTAGCCCTTTGAGTATCAACAGAATCTTTGATAAAAAATCTGTCCATATACTTGGCTATAAAGAACCCAATAAATTCATAATAAAATACAAAAGAAATATTTCGCCCAATTCAAGCAGAAAACACTTCTTTGTACACCATGTTTATCGTGACAACTCTGCTATCTTTTCAAAGATGGCCTCAAACCTCACTTTGTGTTAGATGTGAAGATTTCTGTCTCAAAACTAATGTCGGTTTTGGAGCAAAATTTTAGTTGAGTGTCTTGTGACAAGAACTTAATCTAATCTTCAAAGTAAAGGCCATTAGGTTAGGTTAAGTTAGGTTACGTTAGGTTAGGTTAGGATGGCTAGGGGCTGATTAGGGACCAGTGGCGGCTCATTGACTGAGGCAAGTGAGGCCGGGCCTCAGTCACTTGGCTTAACTGAAATCAAATGTTTTGTTTTTATATAATGTATTAGTTATTTGAATGAAGCATATATCGCTGTAGAAGCATTTGAAAACTTTGATGTATATAGACCTGTTTTGCAGTACAATTTGTTCCTGATGTCGGGATCGCTCGTGTCGGGTCTGGCTTGTAATGTATATAGACCTGTTTTGCAGTAAAATTTGCTCCTGACGCCAGAATTGCTCGTGCCGGGTCTGGCTTGTGATGTATATAGACCTGTTTTGCAACAAAATGTGTTCCTGAGGCCAGAATCGTTCGTGCTGGGTCTGGCTTAATGCACTTCATGTCCTTTCCGGGCTTTGAGTTTACGCTTAAAACGTTGTAGCTGAGGCACAATTCGTCTGATTTTTTTTTTTTTTTTACAATTCATTTTAATATATCAATATGCCTGGTAACTTATTAATAAGTATTTAATGAATTTCAATCTTAAGGCATATAAACTTGCAAATGTTTATTTGCTATTTAATAACAATATATGAACGTTTTCGCCGTTTAGGGCATCTTCAGATATAACAAAACATATTATCTGGACCTATAATAACATATTATGCATTTTTGCATAATTGGGTACTAAGTTTTCTTTCAAACATTGTTTGTTAAACCAAATGTTTGCGTTGGTATTGTGTAACTTAATCTTTAGGTTCAGATAGCGTTTATACAAAGTTGTCTGATTGACATTGAGTAATTTACAATTCATTTTAATATATCAATATGCCTGGTAAATTATTAATAAGTATTTAATGAATTTCAATCTTAAGGCATATAAACTTGCAAATGTTTATTTGCTATTTAATAACAATATATGAACGTTTTCGCTGTTTAGGGCATCTTCAGATATAACAAAACATATTATCTGGACCTATAATAACATATTATGCAATGTGTTATTATAGGTCCAGATAATATGTTTTGTTATATCTGAAGATGCCCTAAACGGCGAAAACGTTCATATATTGTTATTAAATAGCAAATAAACATTTGCAAGTTTATATGCCTTAAGATTGAAATTCATTAAATACTTATTAACAATTCGTCTGGCCTGGTCAGGTTTCACTCGTCCCATCCATGGGCCGGCCTCAAGGGTAGAGTGGGGTGACAATAGCAGTGGTGACTTGTCTTCCTAAATAGGCCATAAATAACAAAATTCCAGCTCTTTGGCAGGCAGAGACCCACTCTATTCTCTCCCCTTATGTCTTAGTTTATGACTTAAGCGAGGGTGTTGTACTATTGTACTTCGTAGTACAGTAGTGAATCTGGCCCAATGTTGTTATGTATTTCGGGAAAATATAAACAGAAACAAATGAGAGAAATAATGCTGGTGCAGTTAATTCATTGTTAGAGTGTCCTTTTTCGAGAAGAAATAATACTGAAAGAAAGGAAGTTTTAAATAAAGAGAGAGACTACCGAGATACCTACGACATCGCTGATAATTTTTCTGACACATAATCTTAAAATGCGAGTTTCTATTGCATCCTGGTATGGACAACATAAATGGTTATGTGGTAATGTGGTGCAAAATAAACTTCTCTTGGCCTTGTTTGTTGTTGTCAAATGAAAAAAATAAAAAGAAAAGAAAGAAAGAGGAATTTCAACACATAATATGGGTTGCTTCATCACACGAAACAATCACTGAAACTCACAGCATAACAGCTTATTTGGTGAGTGAAATTATTATTTTTCATTGATAGTAATATGAATAGACTAATAATAGTAGTAATAATAATAATACAGTAATAATGATATTAATAATATAATAATAATAATTAATATCATAAACAAACATTTCCTATCGGAGGCACTTAAACTAGTTGCATCTGGCCTCACCGAGGATTTCGATCACCGGCCGCTACTGTTAGGGACGACCCTTTGCACGTAAGCCATCCTGAAGCCTGTTAGCAAACGTGTTTCCGGTTCTCTTAGAAGTGCTAGTGGAGTGGTTGGCGTAGTGCTTTAATGACATTTTCAAGCGCTCTTAGTAATCTGTCACTTCGCTAATCCGGCACCTCTCTGTGCAAGAGATGGTCCTATTATCAAGAGTCTACTGTATATAGATCCAAGATTGTATGGTGCTTCTGGAATTTCTGTTACCTGGTTGAACTTCGGTGATATTTCGACTAGTTATTGGGACTCTTGATTCTAGTTATGAAAGGTAATTGTTTCGTCTGAACTCAGACCTGGTAAGTATATTGCTTCTAGCGAGCTGTACTTGGTACACGTGCCAAAGGTTAGACATCACAGTTCCAGGCGGCAAGAATATTTCATGATGAATGGAAAAAGAGGTACCATGAAGAGCACTCATATTTTATGAAGGACTTAAAACTCGTTTCCCTCGGAGGGACATTAAATGAGTCGCGCGTCCCGATGCTGCAGGATGACGTCCTAAAAACCATTAAATGTTTTCTAAAAAGTCAATAATTTTCTGTTTTGTTTGTTAACGGCCCCAGAGACGAGACGTCAAGGAGGAAAAAACGACCAGTCGTTGCATAATTGATGCGACAATGGGTAAAGCAGTAGCATGTGTCTTAACGTGGCGTACAAGGCGTTCCGCGGGGGCTCGGGAGTCCTTAACAAGACGGCCGAGCATGCGCAGTTGCGAGATTCCACAGCAACAACAACTGAATTTTTCATACTTTTGTATGAAACGAAAAAGCGTACAGCCATCCCCTCCCCCCTTCTTTCTACTCACTTTTTTTCCGCTCTCTTTTTTTCTGTTTCCCTCTCGAGAATTGAGCAAAATATTTCTCATAACATTATAAATAATTTAAAACGTTCCATCCCTCTTTAAAAATCCTGACCTCTAGAGGATGAATGCTTTATATAACGTTTTATTCTATTAGCTCAACGAAACTATTATATTTTCTTCTCTTTAGATGACTCGATTTCATGGCCTTCTGTATACATTTCTCGTATTATTACGTGCAACGTATCTTGATGTTATTTATATTTTTTGTCGAAGTACGTGAGTACATTTTATTGCTGATACAACAATAAATTCGGAACGGTGAGTGAAGGAGGATAAAACTTTAGTCTTTGTCAATAGTTACACTCTAATTGTAATTAATTTAACGTAGATATACATATGTAAGTGGCGTAGAAGTGGTTTCATTGAGTAAAAATTAAACATATGCTCCTGCTTTACTCACTGTTGCATAAAATATGTAAGGACTAGCCACTTTTTTCCTTCTTGACATGGCATCTCTAGGGGACTTAACAAAAACATGTGTAATTCAGAAAAGAGTGTATTCAACAATAATTTTATGCAAGTCTTTCATTTTTGGTACATTAATAACTGATATTAAATTCTATTATAACATCTACCGCTAGACACTAATAATGCTGATATTATTATCTCCTTATTTTAACAAAGTATAAAATATTTCGATGTATTTACATCGTACCATAATATTTTCGATTAAATTGTAATATAATGTATTGTATTTATTTCAATAAGGAGAGCCAAGTATGTTGAGTAGGATGAAAAACATTACAGTATATTAATTTAATGAAAAAAGGAAATATCAGCATAACCAGATAAATGAAAAAGTCGATATTGAACAAGAAGAATATGATATTGATGATGATTGATAATGATAAAAAGTGACAAAAAACGAAACATTAAATTTTTTTAATGAACTTCCAAGACTATTTATTTATTTATTTATTTATTTATTTATTTATTTATTTATTTATTTATTTATTTATTTATTTATTTATTTATTTATTTATTTATTTGGCCACGTACTGGGGTTCTGTAAGAAGGGAGAGCTACTGCGTAACACACACCATCGTGCCTGTACAGCAATTGCCAACCTGCTAAGAAACAAAGGATGGGAAGTACATGAGGAGATTCATTGTGTGTCTGAAGATGATTCTCATAGAAGAGTCGATATAATTGCCATCAATAGAATAACCCAGAAAGCGATGGTCTTAGACCCTACGATTTGCTTTGAACGAGACACGAATCAAGCACTGCAGATAAATGATGACAAGCGAGCTAAATATGTACCTTGTCTTCCATACCTCAGTGAAAAATATGGCATTTCGCTTTACAACTGGGATGTTGCAGGCTTACTATTTGGAGCGAGGGGTTGTTTACCAAAATTTACATGTAATATCCTTAAATCCTTTCAAATTCCCTTTTATGAGGTTCAGAAGATTGTAATGGAAATTCTGAAGGCCTCTCTTCAAATTCTACACTATCATCTATATGTTAACACGTAAATTTTTGTTTTAATGTACAAATCGAATCATTATTTTGCTCGTTTCGTTTCCCTTTATCTTTTATGCTTGTTAATTCCGGATCCCAGTGGTCAACCTCACTTGAGGACAGATGATTTGAAATAAATCTTAGTAGTACTTAGTTACTTATTTACTTATTTATTTATTTATTTATTTATTTATTTAATTATTTAATTATTTATTTATTTAGTTATTTATTTAATTATTTCATTATTTATTTCATTATTTAATTATGTATTTAATTATTTAATTATTTGTTTATTTGTTTGTATTTGTTTGTTTGCTTGCTTATTTATTTATTTATTTATTTATTTATTTATTTATTTATTTATTTATTTATTTCGTTATTTAATTATTTATTTACTTATTTATTTCATTATTTGATTATTTATTTATTTACTTATTTATTTAATTATTTCATTATTTAATTATTTATTTAATTATGTATTTAATTATTTAATTATTGATTTAATTATTTGTTTATTTGTTTGTTTGCTTGCTTATTTATTTATTTATTTATTTATTTATTTATTTATTTATTTATTTATTTATTTATTTATTTATTTGTTTATTTATTTATTTCATTATTTAACTATTTATTTACTTATTTATTTCATTATTAGATTATTTATTTATTTACTTATTTATTTAATTATTTCATTATTTATTTCATTATTTAATTATTTATTTAATTATGTATTTAATTATTTATTTAATTATTTGTTTATTTGTTTGTTTGCTTGCTTGCTTATTTATTTATTTATTTATTTATTTATTTATTTATTTATTTATTTATTTATTTATTTATGTATTTATTTATTTATTTATTTATTTATTTATTTATTTATTTATTTATTTATTTTAAAGAACACGGAGATTTATTGTCGCCCTGACGTAAGCCCGGAAGATAATACTGCTGATAGATAATACTGCTGGTATAACCCAAGGCTTCTAAACTTCTCATAGGTTGCATTAGTATCGAGCTTGTTGACGAGGGATCGACGGGAAAAGCAGCGTATTCCGAATCTCGCCGGTCCGGTGGCATCAATGACGTCATGTTGCAACGAAAATAAGGAACAAAACTGCTGGAAGAATCGATGCTGTCATGGCGACTGTGTAAGTGGTTATCTGTGCTACGCTAGCAAAATTTTGCGAAATTTCCGTACTGCCATCTCGTTCAAATAAAATAGATCATAAACAACTTATTTCTTGAACCGGTAGTAATAACTGGTCCGTTGACATGTTCGCTCATAAGCCATTAACATATTGTTTTTACGTTGTGCTCATTACTAACAATACAGCAGAACACACCGCCATGACACAACAGTGCACGATGTCATTCGTCTGCTAATTCCCGCCCTATACAAGAACCAATCAGATTCACTGATGGCGGCTGATGGAGACTGCCACCACCTCTGCAAGTTGATGGCACCGGTGCGACACCGGTGGAGCATCAATGACGTCATCGGTGGAATTCGGAACACCATGATGCCATCGGATTGCTCACCGGTGAGATTCGGAATACGCTCAGAGCGATTCTGACGTCACAAGATAGCTGAGCGCGCCAAAGCTGAAATGCTTCAAAGCAGTATCTCGTGTTTTTTCTTGTTTTGAATGCATTATGCCAGCTCAAAGATATGCTGTTGCGGTATGCAACAATTCTAACGATAAAAATAATGAGTTGTCTTTCTTTACCATTCCTAAAGATTTAGGAATTAAAAAAGATGGGTAATTGCATGCAAAAGGCAGGATAAATTCAATCCTGTTACAAGCAGAGTATGCTCTGATCATTTTAAAGATTACGATTTTCTTTCTGATTGTCGAGCAGCTTTAATGAAAATAAAGCCGAAATTAATTTAGTTGTAGACATATTGTATCAGTATTAGTATTTATTTATTTATTTAACCTGGTAGAGATAAGGCCGTCAGGCCTTCTCTGCCCCTCTACCAGGGGATTACAACTATAATATGAACAATAAAATTACAATTAACATTAAATTTACAATTACAATTACAATAAAAATTAAAGTACGACAAGATTACCTGATTAATGAAAGCTTGACATTTTATCATAGAAGTTAAGAACAAAGAATATTTTTGTATTTACTGAATTACAAATTAAACCCACAATAACAAAAATCTATAGTAATGAAATTACCGGATAGTGAAATATTTTGTGATAGATTAAGAGAACTATTTACAAGAAACCATGTCTGAACGAGTCTGAATTACTGACCAAGTGCCTAGTAAGCTTGCGTTTGAATTCAATTTTATTTCGACAGTCCCTGATGCTAGCAGGTAACGAATTCCAGAGTCTTGGCAGGGCTATTGTGAAAGAGGATGAGTATGAGGAGGTGCGATGGGATGGTGTTAAATACTACAGAATATAAATATGGAGACATATTAAATTTATATCTAAGTTATATTAATCTAGCGACTCATTTAACGTAATTCAATTTGAGGATACGAGAATCTTTTTTCGAGTCGAAAGGGATCCGCAATAAAAAAGTTTGGGAACCACTAGCCTACATCATAATTCATAACTTCACTCTTTTTAGATAAGCAAAAGCCAATCTATACTAATAATAAATCTGTAGCCGAAATTTTTCTGGTAATTTTCGATTTTCCAAAAATAATTGGTCCTAACATATATAATTAACCACCCTGAAACCGAAAATCGCTTTATTGAAATTTTTGTTTGTATGTCTGTCTGTCTGTCTGTCTGTCTGTCTGTCTGTCTGTATGTTTGTTACCTTTTCACGCGATAATGGCTGAACCGATTTCGATGAAAATTGGAATATAAATTAGGTTCGTTGTAACTTAGATTATAGGCTATATGGCATTCAAAATACGTTATTTAAAAGGGGGGTTATAAGTGGGCCTGAATTAAATAAATCGAAATATCTCGCTTATTATTGATTTTTGTGAAAACTTTTACATAGGAAAAGTTTCTTTAAAAATGATTTCTGATAAGTTTTGTTCTCTGCAAAATTTTGATAGGACTGATATTTAATGAGATAAATGAGTTTTAAAATTAAAATAACTGCCATCTAAGGCGGTGTATTGAAATAAAAAACAAATGACTTCGTCTATAAGGGGACTTGGACACAACAATCGAAAGCTATGAAACATAGCCTACAGACAATGTTTCTGTGTTTGTATGAAGTAATATCAGAAGCTAAATTAACCGATTTGTATAATTAATTATTATTTCATCATTGGAAAGTGTAGTTTCTCTGGATGGACATAATGCTATAATGTTATTACAGTAACTTCTGAGTGAATTGAGGACAGGTAAGATTAAAATAGCTTCTTATGCACAGAAAACTTGATAGGTTATTCTGTATACGAGTATTCATTTCCTGTATTTCTTATAATAATGTTTATGAACATATTAATTTTTATCTCAGAAAATTAACGAACAACGAGAGTTTATTGATTTAGTATGCAGTAATAGTACGTTAGCTTAGCAATCCATTATTTTATAATTCAAATTTTAACTATGCTCAATTTAATCGTGTTAAAATACATAAAATACATATGCAATAAATGCAATGCAAAAAAATTGGCTAGTGAGCCAAGCAGATTATGTTGCGCTGTTGTAAAAGTTGTTCCTCCTGAGATTCAAAAGCTCCCACAACAAATTAAAAATTTTCTAATTCGAGTACATCCGTTATCAACACACTTTTTCATAATATAATATAATACTACTAGGTTCAAAAAGTTCCCGGAATTTTACTACCATTTTTCGTATTAATATAAAACAAGGGATATTATACATTTGTTTTGTTGGTAACATTCATGATGTCATTTCCTTAAAGTTTGTTGATAATGGCAATTATTGGTTTTGAGTTGTAGGCAATTGTTTATCATAGTGTTTTGTTTGTTCGTCGCATTTTGTAATTATGTCCACAGAGCAAAGTACAAACATGAAGTTCTGTGTTTTGCTGGGGACATGATCAGTATGGCTGATGAAGATGGTGATTTCTTAAACAAAATGAAACTGGTGCTACTTGTACGACCCAGTCCCTAAACGACAGTCATCTGAGTGGAAATCGAAAACATCTCCTCGGAAGCAAAAATTTCCTAGGGACACTTCCAAAGGCAAAGTTATTTTAAATGTTATGTTTTATTTAACGACGCTCGCAACTGCAGAGGTTATATCAGCATCGCCGGATGTGCCGGAATTTTGTCCCGCAGGAGTTCTTTCACATGCCAGTAAATCTACTGACATGAGCCTGTCGCATTTAAGCACACTTAAAGCAAAGTTATGTTGGAAGTTTTCTTCGACTCTCAGGGTCTCATGCACCATGAGTTCATTCCAGAAGGTCGTACTGTAACGAAAGAATTGTACGTAGAAACCCTCCGTCGCCTCTGGGACGCAGTGAGAAGGAAACGTCCAGAAAAGTGGGTAGAAAACAACTGGTTCCTTATGCATGACAATGCACCTGCTCATCGCGCAATTATTGTAAAGAATTTTCTTGCCAGGCACAACATAACTGCTTTGGATCACCCACCATACTCTCCTGATCTCTCACCACCTGATTACTTTCTGTTTCCCCGTCTGAAAAGTCATCTGAAAGGACGGAGATTCAATGCTGAAGAGGTTATCGCAAACGCGACGAGAGCACTAAGACGGGTTTCACAAAATGGCTTCCAGGCCTGCTTCCAGGAACTCTACACGCGTTGGCAAAAGTGTGTTGTTGCGGAAGGCAACTATTTTGAAGGGAATGCTGTAGAATAGTGTTTAAGGTACGTTGTTTCTATGATGCTAGCAAATTCCGGGAACTTTTTGAACCTAGTATGTATAAACATAATAATAAATCTGTAGCCAAAATTGTTCTGTTAATTTTCGCTTTTCCAAAAATAATTGGTAATAACAATTAAGAAACATGTTAAAGGAATTGTCATTGCGCCAAATGAGTGGTCTCTGGATCAAAATGATCGCATTTTAATATTTTAAATACAATTTAAATTAAGTAACATATTAAACGATTTATCCTTCTATCAAACACGAATGTTCCCTGGATCAAATGTCCTATTTTAATTATGTAATTAATTTATATTTATTTCTAACGGGTGCAGCGGAGCGCACGGGTACGGCTAGTAATAAATAAGAACAGCACGATTAATAAATAATAAAGGTAACAAAACAACTCGGAAGAAGCAATAAGTTGCAAAAAGAAGATAAGAAGAACACTAATGAAACAACGAAGACTACTGAGTAGCCCTACAGGTACGCGAAGAAGAAGGAGAAGAAGAAGAAGACAAAATATAGAAATTATAAATATAATGAAGGTGAAGAATATGTAGGGACAAAAGACGAAAAGTAAATTATCTGAAAATTATGTCAATAAGACACAGAAAAAAAAAAGGAAACTATGTAAAGGCAACCATATAAAGAAAGACTGTATAAATTGCATGAAATAAGAAGACAAATAAGTGGTTAGTATAGCAAAAAAAGGTTCATTAAATTACGTAGATGATAAATGTAATGAAAAATGAGTGTGACAAAAGGTGCAGATTGCAAGAAGCACGCCTATTAAATAGATGGCGGAAAAACAAAAGAAGGAGATTAACCACCGAATGGCGATGACAAAAACACGAAGCTAAAGTAAGTGGAAAAGGAGCAGACAAAAAGGAAGGAGTAAGGCGCAAGAATAGCAAGGTGGAAATTAAAAAAAAAAAAACATATATAATGCAAATGCAAAGGATATCAAAAGATTGCGTAATGAAACAGACACTGCAAAAGATTTGAACTATGTAAATAACAATACGGAAAGTGAGAATGAGGCAATAAAAATAGAGATGATGGAGAATATTAAGGGCTGAAACGATAAACTAGAGGAAGACAGAAAATTGGATTACGTAAATTACAAAAAAGAACATGTCCATTTCACAAAATTTTACTGCTGAAAATTTTTCTCTCTCACACCTTATTTTGATCGCATTGGTTTCGCTGTGTGTTATAGTTAGTAACCATTGAATTATGGTAATTTTTGTATTTCTCTTTTGTTTGTCCTGGCATCTCTACTGTCATCGCAGAATACTCGTAAACGTCATGTTGTGAACAATGCTTGCCATTAAGTTTAGTGCTTTTCTTCAGTTGCCTGAAGTATCGGATCCCTACATCGCCTGATGATAAACCCGATACATAACGTAGAGAAATTAGTTATTTCTGCATGTGTGACAATGGTGCAAAATTTACTTGAAATTCTCCCTCCATATATAGTCCCGTCGCTCTAATTTCCGGCAGCCAATCACGTTGCAGGTCGGCTACATTTAAACGTGTGCGTCTTGTGATTCGCTTATGAAGACGTCATGCATTTCCTAAGGCTGGATAAGTAGCTACGTAATATAATCGCCCGCCATTTTGGCTCTTTCGTTGGCGTTCGCAGAAAGCACACGAGGACATTACTTGCCGCTCAATTATTTGCTGAATTACAGTGCGTTTGATTTATTATCATAGGAGCTACGACATGATAATGTTTAACGGTGTGGCAAATAGATTCCTCGTCTGGTAGCTCGGCAACGAAAGAACAAAAATGGCGAACGATACTACCTACCTAGACTTTATAGAGCCTTCACTTCCTAAGACGTAAGCAAAGAGGAGGAGTCACGCCGGAAATAACAGCGTCGCTACTACAGATGAAGGTTTAAATCGTATCTGTATAACAAAACCTGTCGATGAAGACACATATAAATGAAGCGAAAACATGTACTCAGTTGTCAAATTTTTGTTAAAAGTGAATTTTATTTCCTTACTCTAATTTTGTTACTATTATTTCTACCACAATGACTGGATCCGAAAACTGTAATTCCATGCGATGGAGTTTGACAACACTGTTTCCTTCTGAAAAAAACATACACTAAAAAACGAAACTAAAGTTTAAAGTGAAGCATAAATTATAAAAAGCTATTAATTAGTTCTGGAAAACTAGCAACAGCCTCAGAGTTGTGTAATGGTACTGAAATATTCAGAAGTCCAAAAATTACAACGATCAGGTTTATGAATAAGTTAGCATTGTCTGCGCAATACTAAATAAAATGCGATGCGAAATTAAAATCTGGGTGCTGCTTCGTAAATATTTTTATATATATTTTCCCTTTTAGAATACTATTACAGATAATGTAACATATAATAGGCCTACACCCATGTGAACAATACAACGTAATGATACACAGAGTGTGTCCTAGGCCTATGTATAAAGGGTGTTTCAAAAATATGGGGCATAATTTCAGGTATGTATTTCCCACATGTAGACAATCAAAATAGTTTATAACAACATGTGTCCGGAAATGCTTCATTTCCGAGTTATGGCCTTCACAACATTGAAATTCACCGGAACGTTTTTCTTTCCGCAGGTCGTTGTCATTACAGAAGGTGTTCAAAATGTCCACCTCCTGCTTGAATACAGACCTCACATCGATGTCTCATTCACCTGCGAACACGATCCCAAACTCCAGGAGTATTGCGTATGTCCTCAGAACATGCCACAATTCGATTCCGAAGGGATTCCAAATCAGGCACCGGAGACGAATAAACCAATGATTTTAAATGGCCCAACAAGTAGAAACGAAGAGGGTTCAGATCAGGTGAGCGTGGAGGCCAAGCAATTGGGCCACATCTACCTATCCATCGATCAGGAAACCCTCGATCCAAGTACCGGCGAGCCGTACGACTGAAGTGTGCAGGAGCGCCAACATGCAAGAAGAGAATGTGTTGACGATTGATCAGTGGAGTGTCTTCTAAAACATGAGGTATGGTGTTTTCCAGGAAGTTTGTGTACGCCTGCCCCGTAAATCTGTTTACAAGTACATGGGGTCCAACTAATCGATCACCAATGATACCGGCCCACATGTTGAGGGAGAACCGCACCTGGTGATGAGATGGAACAGTTGCACCTGGGTTTTCATACGCCCATACATGCTGATTGTGGAAATTTGTTATGCCATCTCGTGTGAACTGTGCTTCTTCATCTGTAAATAATACTAAGGCAGGAAAGTTCGGATTTACACCACACTGCTGCAAGAACCACTGACAGGTTCTAACTCGTGCAGGGTAATCTGCTGGTGACAGGGCCTGTACACGTTGCAAATGATAAGGATACAATTGATACTCTTTCAACAGTCTCCAGACAGTCGTATGAGGAACATTGACTTGCAACGCTACCCTTCGTGTGCTGATAGAAGGAGTCATGTTCACAGCCTCCAGAATCTCCTCCTGTACTTCTGGAGTTGTAGATCTTGGTCGCCACTTCCCAAGCCAGGAGAGTTAAATTTTCCATACTCGCACAGACGGTAATGGAGACGTACAAATGTCTTCCGATCTGGACATTGTCGCTGTGGGTACCTCTCCTGGTACAAACAACGAGCCAGCGCAGCATTGCCGTCCGCCTTACCGTACATGAAGTGTATCTCTGCCAGCTCTTGATTTGAATACATGTCGCACAGTCTAACGCCTACACAACACTGAATGTAACCTTCGCCTCGGAATGAACTGTCAGAGTGCCCTCTTAATGTCTCCTTTGACGGCAACGACCTGCGGAAAGAAAAACGTTCCGGTGAATTTCAATGTTGTGAAGGCCATAACTCGGAAATGAAGCATTTCCGGACACATGTTGTAATGAACTATTTTGATTGTCTACATGTGGGAAATACATACCTGAAATTATGTTCCGTATTTTTGGAACACCCTGTATTATTGCAGTCATTTTAAATGAGACTAATATTATTATTGCTCTTATTATTATTATTATTATTATTATTATTATTATTATTATTATTATTATTATTATTTATTATTATTATTTATGGCTGGATTAGATTAATATAGATACATAATAGTTGTAAAGAAAAGTATACTGTACATCTGAGTAAATTTAACCCTGTACTGCATCCCTTTTTTGACAGCTTTACATCTTTTCTTGTGCTGAGTTGAAAGATCTTTTTCTTCAGAATTGTGTATATTTCATCTGTTTTATTGCATTAAAAACTTGAAAAGTTCTCTGTAATAAATTTGTAGGACAACGTTTCATTTAGTAATTTCAATTATTATCATATAATAATGATTATATCCAGATATACAACCATATAATAGTTTACTTTCTTCAAAACTTGTCTTTTCCATATCATTAAATAGCATAACTGGTCTTATCCAAAAATAACATTCTGTTTCCGCCCATGTTTTTTACTTTTGATTTTCTACAAAATCAGGGTTTAATACTATCATACAATGTACAGTAGTCTAACATATTTTTTTTTTCTCTTTCGATGACCAGTAGTTTAGGCTTCAGGAGTATTTTTTGCGAATTGAGGAAAATCATTTAATATGGACATGACGAGTTTTGCATCTAATAGCCTCAATTAATATAAATAATGCAAATCAGGCTTTCAGGTATAACTCCCTGTGAAGTTTATTTGAATAATTTCGAGGGAAAAATTGTCCCGGGCCGGGTATCGAACCCGGGACCTTTGATTAAACATACCAACGCTCTACTAACTGAGCTACCCGCGAACTCTACCCGATACTGATCCCGGGTAGCTCAGTTAGTAGAGCGTTGGTACGTTTAATCAAAGGTCCCGGGTTCGATACCTGGCCCGGGACAATTTTTCCCTCGAAATTATTCAATATAAATAATATTGCCAACAACGTTTTCCCTTAAACATTCGAGAATTTGGCAAAACTTTGTATTCTAATAGAAGTTGATTATTGTAAGTTGTTATTAAAAATGCTTAATCCCTTTCGTACCATAAGTTGAACCATTCTGAGAAAAAAATAGTACCATTTCAATATTTGTAACGCTTTCAGATTTCAATTGACTTTTACATAACCTTATACTACACATCAAGGTGTTCGTTTATTTTATTTTATTGGGTTATTTTACGACGCTGTATCAACATCTAGATTATTTAGCGTCTGAATGAAATGAAGGTGATAATGCCGGTGAAATGAGTCCGGGGTCCAGCACTGAAAGTTACCCAGCATTTGCTCGTATTGGGTTGAGGGAAACCCCGGAAAAAACCTCAACCAGGTAACTTGCCCCGACCCGGATTCGAACCCGGGCCACCTGGTTTCGCGGCAAGACGCGCTGACCGTTACTCCACAGTTGTGGACTCAAGGTGTTCAGAAGGCAAAGAGCATTCTGTTAATGGTGTTATATAGTAATTCTGGAGGTGCTTAAGTGTCGTATCTTTTAAAATATATCAATTCGATGAATTTCTATACTGGACCAATCCTTAAAGAAATAAATACTTTTACTTACAAATAGCTTTTAAGGAACCCGAAGATTCATTGCCGCCCACACATAAGCCCGCCAGCGGTCCCTATCCTTTGCAAGATTAATCCAGTCTCTATCATCATACCCCACCTCCCTCAAATCCATTTTAATATTATCCTCCCATCTACGTCTCGGCCTTCCTAAAGGTCCTTTTCCCCTCCGGTCTCCCAACTAACACTCTATATGCATTTCTGGATTCGCCCATACGTGCTACATGCCCTGCCCAACTCAAACGTCTGGATTTAATGTTCCTAATTATGTCAGGTGAAGAATACAATGCGTGCAGTTCTGTGTTGTGTAACTTTCTCCATTCTCCTGTAACTTCATCCCGCTTAGCCCCAAATATTTTCCTAAGCACCTTATTCTCAAACACCCTTAACCTATGTTCCTCTCTCAGAGTGAGAGTCCAAGTTTCACAACCATACAGAAGAACCGGTAATATAACTGTTTTATAAATTCTAACTTTCAGATTTTTGGACAGCAGACTGGATGATAAGAGCTTCTCAACCGAATAATAACACGCATTTCCCATATTTATTCTGCGTTTAATTTCCTCCCGAGTGTCATTTATATTTGTTACTGTTGCTCCAAGATATTTGAATTTTTCCACCTCTTCGAAGGATAAATCTCCAATTTTTATATTTCCATTTCGTACAATATTCTGGTCACGAGACATAATCATATATTTTGTCTTTTCGGCATTTACTTCCAAACCGATCGCTTTACTTGCTTCAAGTAAAATTTCCGTGTTTTCCCTAATCGTTTGTGGATTTTCTCCTAACATATCCACGTCATACGCATAGACTAGAAGCTGATGTAACCCATTCAATTCCAAACCCTACCTGTTATCCTGAACTTTCCTAATGGGATATTCTAGAGCGAAGTTAAAAAGTAAAGGTGATAGTGCATCTCCCTGCTTTAGCCCGCAGTGAATTGGAAAAGTATCAGATAGAAACTGACCTATACGAACTCTATAAATACTTTTAAAGGAATTTTAATTTGATATTGATTTTATTTATCGCTCTTCAAAATATTTGCTCTCATTTTCCCAGCGCCCTGTATATTGCCCAGAAGTATTTCCTCGTAAAATATTAAAACTGTAAGCCTCGATATAAAAGTAGGTGTGACTTAATATAAATGGTGACGCTTGGTGTACTGCGATTTGCATAAGAAATCCCCTGGACCCCATAGACTGATACGTAGAAAGGGAAGCGTGGCCATCCTTCCTTGCAGCATGTAACAGTTTAATTTGCATAGCAAACAGCTTTGTGCAAATAACGGATGAGGCAATAATGCTCATTATAATTACACGATAATGTCAGTAGGGCTAATGACTTCGGCGGTGGAGTCATGCGATGGTCTGAGCTGTGATGTCATCTCACATAGGATGGAGCGACCAGGCAACATGGAAATATTCACTCCATAAGCAATAGCCCAGACATCAAGGCAAAATATTGATATATTTCTGGCCAACAAGTATTCTCACAAGTAATATTTACTTACTGGCCGTTAAGGAACCCGGAGGTTCATTGCCGCCCTCACATAAGCCCACCATAGGTCCCTATCCTGCGCAAGATCAATCCAGTCTCTATCATCATATCCCACCTCCCTCAAATCCATTTTAATATTATCCTCCCATCTATGTCTCGGCCTTCCCAAAGGTCTTTTTCCCTCCGGCCCCCCAACTAACACTCTATATGCATTTATGAATTCGCCCATACGTGCTACATGCCATGCCCATCTCAAACGTCTGGATTTAATGTTCCTAATTATGTCAGGTGAAGAATACAATGCATGCAGTTCTATTATTGTTAGAAAATATAATTGTATGAAAATATTTAACCGAATTTTATATATATATATATATATATATATATATAGATGATGACACTGAATAAAATACTTGGACCCAAAGTTTATAATGCATTAATTAGAGCTTACCCTGAGCTAAGTACACTTAACACACATAGATTTAAGAAACAAATCAGATTAATTATTTAATTGTTTCAGCTAATTGAGTTAAAAATTGATACTCTAATATTCATGTACTTTTGTATTTTCTATTTGTATATAGACCCTATTATTACATGCTGTATTATTTTACCATTTATTAATGTTATTGTGCTCAATGAACTCTCGTAATTTTGTGATATATTTTGTATAACTGATCTGAACTACGCCCGGGCACGAGCTTCTACTCTTTCAGTCTGGAATGCCTAATGTAGCTCAAGTGTAAAGTATTAAATAAATGAAATGAAATGAAAATGAAATGAAAAATGTAAATATCTGTTAGGAAATTGTTCAGCATACAAACGCTTTGCGTCATTTGCATTGCATTAGCTCGTCCATACATAAGGTGCATTTCTGTCATTTTCTGATTAAAGTACTCCATTTTGACGATTAGTTCTAATGTAATTATTACACTCAAAATAACAAATTTTCACAATTATTGTCAATAAAAGTTCTAGCATATGTCTTGTGTTTATTTTGCTATGGCAACTATCATCAGGTGGCTTTGAATACAAAACAAATGAACAACGACTTGAATAAAGAAAAAAATTACATGGGGCTTGTTTATCACATATTATGTACACGACAACAATGACTGTAACTAAAAAAGCTAAGCGAAATTAACCATATGTTCATATGAATTTGTTGGTTGTTTTGATATCCTCTATCAATTCCTCGGATCTTTCCCACATGTTTTGATATGTATGCTTAAAAGTACACTGTTTTAAGGGTTTTTTTTTACCTATTTTAGATTTAGATTTAGATTTTATTTAATAATAACATATACATAAAAACGTTACATTAAAGTACCCCGAAAAAGCAAAGCTCGTGTTCGGGGACAGTTCCGTTACATAGATACACATACTTTGTAGACAAAATACTTAAGAAAAAAGCTCACATAAAGACGATAATAAAATTAGTAAATATTACTAGTAATAACTGAGTGAAAAAGAGACGATGTTGGGATTGGTGGATTAATACAGGGACATCATTTTATTTTACTAACATTTTTAATATTAACCTGTTTATACCTTTAGAGGACCGGAAACACCGCTTGCTCCCCCTTCCAAGACTGGAGTTCGATGATACTGGCGTAAAACACAAATCACTCTACTAGGTATAGGAAGGAAGAAAAGTAGTTCATCCATTTACGTAAACTAGGAAATATCGCGATTTTGAGTTTGATAATTTTCATTAGGTTTTTCTTTAATCAAAGTACAGTACTGTATTAAGTATAAGACGTGTTTTTACTCACGAAGTGAGTTATCGATGCTAACGTATTCATTATGCAGTGTATATTATACTGTCTACAGCACATTAGCGTACAATATAGAGAAAGAAGTTAAAATGAAAAATAATCATAATATGAATATTTAAACACAATTTTGAAAATTGTGGCCGTTCATTTCGATACAGGCTTCAGTTCTTTTGTGCATATTATCGCACTATAGACTATTGCATCTAATTCTAATTGCCAGTTTCGTCCTTCGTACCAGTAACTCATGTTGAAATAATTCTGTACCTACTCTACGTACTGTAAATTCAATCTTCACTTCTGCCCGACCCGAAAATATAAAATTTCTCAAACATGCTATTTACTGTCCGTCCAAGTGGTTATGCCGTAGGATTATAGAAAGGGAGGAAATCACGTGACAGTTAATTACTTAACGAGGCCCTTTTATTTAAGTTAAATTAAACAGCTGTATAATATTACGTAAACGTCCAATTCCTAAGAGAAATTAATGTTTTCAGAAAAGAGCTAAGACAGGCCAGCTTTTACAGAGGGGCGAGCAGAAGCAGGTGGGGGAAATCGGGATGCGACGTAGGCAAATGGACAGTACCTGTGCGAAAATATGATTCAATATTGAAAACTCTTTCGTCACTGGAAAACGCGAACATATTTCTGGAACGTACTATACTCAGTAACTCAGTACTGCTTACTATCTGCGGTCTTGGTTCTGTGTGGAGTTGGAACTTCATTAGTAGAAGGGGTGGGAGTGAAGTACATTCAAAAACTCAGGTACAATAAAAATTGAAGTAAAAATAAAATGATGTCCCTGTATTAACTTATTATTAGTAGTAGTATAATTAGTGCAGATCATGTTGATATGGTAACCAAGATAAGATAGAAAAAATATACTTAGGATAGAAATAAACTGTTTTGACAATACATGGTACATAATATAATACAGGGAAGTCTGTCGTATAATTTTTAGTTCTGGATCTGAAAATTTCATTGCTTAAAGTTGTCAATTCTGGATGAAATTTTACCATCGAATTATATAGACGTGGACCATAATTTGTACTGTGTAGTTATGCAGCAGATGTGAAACATTTAGGTTCAACTAATTTAAGAATTTCATTTCGTCTTGTATTATGATCATGTAGCTGAGCCACAAATTTCATTCTATTTTTATGATAGAATTTCATTAAAGAGTATTTATAAATTTGGTCAATTCTAAAAACATTCAATTCGGAATGGATCAAATTTGTTGGATAATCCAGTCGCCTTTTCAAACAAATTTTGATTATACGTTTTTGCAACGTAATTAGAGGAAGAAGAGCAGTTTGTGTAATGCCTCCCCATCCAATTATACCATATTGGATAACAGATTCAACTATAGCCAAATAAACCAAACGTAATACATGAGTAGGCAAGTAATCGCGAAGGTTTACAAATTTGTAAATTGTTTTACCTATCCTGTTACATAAAAAGGTGATTTGCTGACCACTTCTACATTAATCTTTTGGGCACCTTATTCCTTAAGTTTCGTAAAAAGTTTCTGAACTAATTCCATTAATTATACTTACTTACAAATGGCTTTTAAGGAACCCGAGGGTTCATTGCCGCCCTCACATAAGCCCGCCATCGGTCCTTATTCTGAGCAAGATTAATCCAGTCTCTATCATCACACCCCACCTCCCTCAAATCCATTTTAATATTATCCTCCCATCTACGTCTCGGCCCCCCCAAAGGTCTTTTTCCGTCCGGTCTCCCAACTAACACTCTATATGCATTTCTGGATTCGCCCATACGTGTTCCATGCCCTGCCCATCTCAAACGTCTGGATTTAATGTTCCTAATTATGTTAGGTGAAGAATACAATGCGTGCAGTTCTGTGTTGTGTAACTTTCTCCATTCTCCTGTAACTTCATCCCGCTTAGCCCCAAATATTTTCCTAAGAACCTTATTCTCAAACACCTTTAACCTATGTTCCTCTCTCAAAGTGAGAGTCCAAGTTTCACAACCATACAGAAGAACCGGTAATATAACTGTTTTATAAATTCTAACTTTGAGATTTTTGGACAGCAAACTGGATGATAAGAGCTTCTCAACCGAATAATAACAGGTATTTCCCATATTTATTCTGCGTTTAATTTCCTCCCGAGTATCATTTATATTTGTTACTGTTGCTCCAAGATATTTGAATTTTTCCACCTCTTCGAAGGATAAATCTCCAATTTTTATATTTCCATTTCGTATAATATTCTGATCACGAGACATAATCACATACTTTGTCTTTTCAGGATTTACTTCCAAACCAATCGCTTTACTTGCTTAAAGTAAAATTTCCGTGTTTTCCATAATCGTTTGTGTATTTTCTCCTAACATATTCACGTCATCTGCATAGACAAGAAGCTGATGTAACCCGTTCAATTTTTATTATCATTATTATTATTATTATTATTATTATTATTATTATTATTATTATTACTGAAGTACGTATTTTTCGTGCCGTATTTTCAAAGGAAATTCGCACATACGTGATTTGATCCTTGTTGAGTGGAAGAGAAGTCCTGATGGCCTTAACTCTGCCAGGGAAAATAAAACTATTATTATTATTGTTATTATTATTATTATTATTATTATTATTATTATTATTATTATTATTATTATTATTATTATTATTATTATTATTATTATTATTATTATTACTATTTCAGCAAAGCTTTTGATGTAGTTCCGCACTATATCCTTCTTCATAAGTTAGGAAATATTGGCCTTTCTGTAAGCTACGTAAAGTGGTTCGAAAATTATTTAAGTAATAGAGTTTCATGTGTAAGACTGTTTAATATACACTCTTATTAATATAATATAAATTGCAGAGTCCCGCAGGGATCTACTTTAGGACTCTCCTATTTATTATATTCATAGATGATATATGTAAAAGAATAAGTTCTGACTGTTCATTATTTGCAGACGATTTAAAAATTTTTCGTACAATCAAAAGTAGTACTGACTGTCAATCACTTCAATGTGACATTAATTCAGTCGCTAAATGGTCGGAAGAAAATGGTATGAAAATTAACGTATCCAAAACTAATGTAATAACCTTTTCTAGAAAAACTTCTTCACTGAAATTTAATTATTATCTAAATAATGTACTAATTAACAGAACGGATTGCGTAAAAGATTTGGGAATATTCTTTGACAGTAAATTGTATTTTCATAGTCACGTTGATTACATTTACAATCACGCAATCAGAATGCTAGGAATAATACGGTCAATAACTTATTCTTTTTCCACGCCCGATTCTCTTTTAATACTATACTATACATTGGTGCGATCGGAACTCGAATATGCATCTGTAGCTTGGAACTCGATTACAACTACGGACTCGGCTAAATTAGAAAATATACAAAGAAAATTTACATCCTTATGTTCATTCAGATTTCTGCCCATTAATTCCGGGTACAGTTATGAGAGAAAATGTGAATATTTTAATTGTCAAAATCTATATGCTAGACGCCATGAGCTAGATTATCTGTTCTTTTGTAAAGTCCTCAAAGGTGATATATCCTGTGACTCTTTCTTAAGCAATATTACCTTACGTATTCCAACAAAAGATATGAGAGCCCACAAACTTTTCTATATTAGAAATTCGAAATTTCTTTCACCAGTCTCCAGATGCATTAAAAATGCCAACATGCATGGCTGCGAATTCGATCCCTTCAATGTATAGACTTTGTTTGCTCTTGGCAACGATTTATCATTTATGTATTCTTTCAGGCATTATACTCAATTATAATTGTATCATAGTATTCTTAGTTATCCATTCATCGTCATTATTGTAATTAATTGTAATTATATTTATGTGTAATAATTATTTTTGTTTCATGTTTTTGTTATATTTGTGCTGAACTGTAATTGGCCACTGGCTGTTGTATAGCACATTAAATAAATATAAATAAATAAATATAAATTACATATCATGCACTTCTAAAAATGTTACAGTAACGTCTATAGATGTGTTTATTTTTATTGACGTTACAATAGGCTCTATATTTCTATAGGCCTATATTTATTTTTATTTAATTATTATGACTCATGGGAAAGTACACAGGCTGTATGCCTATCGAAGCACCTTCTCCATATGTGTATATATACGCACGTGAATATTTTATAAAAATTATACCAGTAACTTATAATTCTTTATAATGATTCACATGAACGGCAGTTACAAAGTCATTAGCACTCATTAGCATGAACTCATTATCAATAGAAATAAAAGAAATGAAAACATGAAATAAATGTAGCTTATTATGATTCAGTATTGACAAAAAGTCATAAATTTAATAAATCGATAATAAATTACAATGACAAAACGAGGGAAAAGTGTTGATATTTTTCTCGATCTAGCGATATTAAATACCAAATTTTTTTAAGGAAGTTATTTTACGACGCTGTATCAACATCTCAGGTTATTTAGCGTCTTAATGAAATGAATGTGATAATGCCGGTGAAATGAGTCCGGGGTCCAACACCGAAAGTTACCCAGCATTTGATCATATTGGATTGAGGGAAAACCCCGGAAAAACCTCAACCAGGTAACTTGCCCCGACCGAAATTCGAACTCGGGCCACCTGGTTTCGCGGGCAGACGCGCTGACCGTTACTCCACAGGTGTGGACCAAATTTCTTCTATATTTATTGGTATATATTTGGAGGGATATAATTTTGAAATTAGTTTGAGTATTTGAGCGGAATCAGTATTATTTTTCTTCACAATTTTCTGATAAATATCATGGAGTAAGTCATTATTCTGTCATTGTGCATATGGAAACCATCAATTTATCAACAGTAATCTCACTAGACGTTTTGATTTTATCGATAAATGCGCGAGTGGAACACGACTTACAAAAATACAACTGTCTTCAAATGTATTATTGTACCATCTCAACATTACAAATATTACGCTAGATGCATGCTAGATGGCAGTAGTGTCTTTATACAGACACTGTAATGATTACTATTCAATAAATCTTAATATTAAACAATCTCTGATACGTGACTATCCATAATATCATATAGCAGAAGCTATAACATAACCTAACTAATATACACAAGTGTTAGAAAAGTTTTAATTAACGACGATGACATAAAAAATAAACATGAATAATTTTAAAAGGAATAATTATTGAATGTACAATTTTCAAATTTGAATGTGGTTGGTGGTTCAATTGATGTTATATTGGACGTGTGCGTAATAGAAGTGGAACTCGTTGATTTAGGCCTACATGGTGTATTCAACTTATTCAGAATTTCCGAATGAATAATTTTAAAAGGAATAATTATTGAATGTACAATTTTCAAATTTGAATGTGGTTGGTGGTTCAATTGATGTTATATTGGATGTGTGCGTAATAGAAGTGGAACTCGTTGATTTAGGCCTACATGGTGTATTCAACGTATTCAGAATTTCCGAATGAATAATTTTAAAAGGAATAATTATTGAATGTACAATTTTCAAATTTGAATGTGGTTGGTGGTTCAATTGATATTATATTGGACGTGTGCGTAATAGAAGTGGAACTCGTTGATTTAGGCCTACATGGTGTATTCAACTTATTCAGGATTTCCGAACGGTGCTCTTCATTTATTTGTAAATCGGATTTCAGAAGATGCATAGGTATGATCAGTGATTTTTATTAATTCTTGTTCTTGAATGCCAATGCGAGTCATATTTGAAACTGCTGTCTATCGACTGGAGTGGTTTGTAATTTTATATATATTTTTGACGTCCAGACCAGCGCAGTTTCAAATGTTGGCAAACAAAGAAACAAATGCTAGGGACGCGATAAAATTGTGCGACAAGCAGCCGTGATTGGTTGAAATACGTCCTTTCGTACCGTTTTATTGGTCAAAAGTAGTATGACGTAGTAAGAGTGTAATAGTCTCAATAATCTAGCTGGGAACTGAAATGGACAAGGTATTTTGAATGTCTTATAATATATAATAATAATAATAATAATAATAATAATAATAATAATAATGATTTATTTTAGCTGGCAGAGTTAAGGCCGTAAGGCCTTCTCTTCCACACAACCAGCAAAAAGTGTATATACATATGCATGAACTTACAAAGAATTCAACAATTTGATTTAGATGAGAGTTACATGTATACAAGAGTTATTTACGAATTAAACAACAAAATACTATGAACTATTAATTAAACACTGAAATAAACTGGGTAGCAGAATTAAACTAAAATACATAGAATGTTAATATATTTCAAATTATATTAGATAATAGAAAGAGATTATTACGAGACAATTTTGAAAATGCAGCACAATCAGGATGATGTCTAAAGAAAAAAAGCAACAGTGTAGTCAGTAATATTTTAAACCAGTATGGGAACCTAAGGAATTTATTCTGTGTCAACTCAATAGAATTAACATTGTTTTTGCAACGAGGATTCCAAATTATTGTAGCATTTTCCAACCATGTGTAAGTCTAACCTAAAAACAGGTGGTTGCTTGAATAATTTCGAATTACAAAGCCAAGATATTTATAAGCATAATGTTAAAATGTGAAGTCTGAAAGTTAAATTAATCTCAAATTCTATTACCTAAATTAATGAGCTATTAATTTAGACAAACCTTACACACATCTTTTAGTACTTTGATTTTTATTGTATCTGTAAATTTAATATTAATTGTAATTATAATTGTGATTGTATTCTTAATATTGTAGTTGTAATCCCCTGGTAGAGGGGAAGAGAAGGCCTGGTTAAATAAATAAATAAATTATCCACAATATCTGCTTGCAAGATGCTACAACTTAGCATTCACACGAGGAAGGTGATGGAGTGGAGTTGATCACGTTACGGGAAAGTGGACACAAAAGTTGACTAGTCGGCAACTCAAATTCTGCTTGACCGCCAAGTCACAACTTGACTATCTCGACCATATCACACGGGTAAAGTTGAAAGAAAGTCGAGTCGCTTCAAGGACTGGACTCCTGTAAACTATCTCCGTGTGAATTGGCCTTTAGGATCAAAGTTGCGTGCCTTGGTTGCTTGGCAACTACAAGACGCCTTTTAAACGAATGCTCAAGAAAATTGTGTCAGCAGTATTTGAGGCGTCTAGAATCAAAACCCTCCAAGTCCATAAAACAAAATTTGTGGGGAAAATGGAAAAAAACTGTTTCCATATAAATAAACATTCTTGGGATATAAACAATGCTTTTATCAAGTATTTTATTATCATTAGATACGTTCAAACAAATTACAGGTTTGCCCCTTCATTAAAACTAACAAATTCGTGAGGTTAAATTAGCACCTAACTGATTTTGAAACTGAAAAGTGTATTTGGAGGCTTTTGAAAGTAAGAGAATTATTTCTAAGCATAAAAGTGAGTCAAAAAGGAAAACATTTCAACTTCAACCTTACAAATTATGTAGGCAATGAAACCCAGACTTGAAGTATGATTATGCACATGCTTTAAATATAATAGCAGTATAAATTTGAATATATGTTGCACTTTTTAAGTTCATACAAATTTTACACAATATTGTCACATTCCTCTTCCGCCAGATTAACAGTTTCTTCTTCGTCTTCTTATTCTTCACGTTCAATGCTATTGATTTTTCTTGTTACTACCTTTGCAACAACGGTGTCAGTTCTATAGTTAAATTCATCTTGCACTGTTATCTGTTCTTTCAATCCAGATCGTCTTAAAATAAATCTTTTACAGGGACTGAACTTAAAATAGCAGGAGATCTTAAAATTATGTCTGGAACGGAATGGAACTTCTTTATGTCCAACAAGTTGGATTTCCATTTACTGCCAACAGCATTATTACAAGCTGGTATAGCAGGAGGGCACAAGAGGAGTACCGACAAAATTATGTAATTAATTATTAATTGGTAAGAACATTTTTGTAACTCACTGCTCATTCTATCCACCATTTCACTGAATATTATTAGAGTAGAAATTAAACATAATAAGGTTTAACAAGAGCTTAACCACACAAATAATAAATCAACATCGCACAGCTGAGGAATGCTGGGTAAAGCAGTCTCACAATCTGATTGGCAGAAAGGGACTTGGAGGTTTTTGAAACTAACAATGGCCAAAATTCAGTTGGATCTAGCGGATATTGAAACTAACCCTAACTTTTGTCCAGCATTTTCAGAGGAATCCAGCGGATATTGCAGAAAAATAATGCCAGCATCGGATTGGCCATGCGAAGATACACAGAAAAATAACTTTATCTCATTTTTTTTCTTCTTCGAAGGACTTGGCGGGTTTTGAGGAAAATGTGTCATCTCTCTGACACTGATTATTTTAATTTGTTTAATGTTCCTAACAGAGATCTGCTTTCCTAGTGCAATTTTAACTTGTTTGCTTTTAATTCGTTGTATCACTGTTGCCAGTGGGGTATATTTTGCAGCGTTTTGTGTCGCATTTCTTCCTTAATATTTAAACACTACACACACACACACACACAGACATGTCTGTAAGGTATGCTGTGGTAGATTTTTGTTTGCCAATCAATACGATGTCTGGTTTATATTCCTTTATCAGTTATTATCGGAGTGCCCCCATGTGTTTTGTGTTCACTGTTTGTGTAACTTTTTCGTGAATATATTAATTTATAAACTGACTTCTTTACCCTTGCTGTTGCTAAGAGATCTTTCAGTTCTTAATGGCTGATTTGGGCGGCATTGTTGTGTCTTAATAGGCCTATGTCCTGTGTAACTGATTAATGATTACACAAGCCTGCAAAATTAAGGGTCATAAAAATTTTTCTAAAAATTTTAACTACATTTACAGTTTCTTGGGGTGCTGAATCCAAAACAGAGTTCAGATTTTCTCTTTCACGTAGCATTTTTCCGCAACATGCATTGCCACTTTTAGAAATGTGAATGTAGCGTTACTTACTTACAAATGGCTTTTAAGAAACCCGGAGGTCCATTGCCGCCCTCACATAAGCCCGCCATAGGTCCCTATCCTGAGCAAGATTAATCCAGTCTCTACCATCATATCCCACCTCCCTCAAATCCATTTTAATATTATCTTCCCATCTACGTCTCGACCACCCCAAAGATCTTTTTCCCTTCGGCCACCCAACTCTTACTCTATATGCATTTCTGGATTCGCCCATGCTTGCTACATGTCCTGCCCATCCCAAACGTCTGGATTTAATGTTCCTAATTATGTTAGGTGAATAATACAATGCGTGCAGTTCTATGTTGTGTAACTTCCTCCATTCTCCTGTAACTTCATCCCTCTTAGCCACAAATATTTTCCTGAGCACCTTATTCTCAAACACTATTAACCTATGTTCATCTCTGAAAGTGAGAGTCAAAGTTTCACAACCATAAAGAACAACCGGTAATATATCTGTTTTATAAATTCTAACTTTCAGATTTTTTGACAGCAGACTAGATGACAAAAGCTTCTCAACCGAATAATAACAGGCATTTCCCATATTTATTCTGTATTTAATTTCCTCCCGAGTATCATTTATATTTGTTACTGTTGCTCCAAGATATTTGAACTTCTCCACCTCTTCAAAAGATAAATTTCCAATTTTTATATTTCCATTTCGTACAATATTCTCGTCACGAGACATAATCATATACTTTGTGGTTAAGTGGTAATGTGGTGCAATATAAACGAAAAAAAAAAAAACTTGTTTGTTGCTGTCAAAGGAAAAAAATAAAGAAGAAAGAAAGAAAGAAAGAAAGAAAGAACAGTGTGTTTACTGAAAGCTTTAGCGATCTGAAAAATGTTTCCAGGGGAATTTTAATAAATACTTCTTCAGTTGAGCATAGATAATATGGATTGCTTCATCATACACAATCACTGAAACAAACTCACAGCATAAAAACTTATTTGGTGAGTGAAATTATTATTATCATTAATAATAATAATAATAATAATAATAATATTAATATTAATAGGTATAATAATACAGTAATAATGGCATTATTAATATAATAGCAGTACGTACTAATTAATATCATGAATAAACATTTCCTGTAGGAAGCATTTAAACTAGTTGCATCTGGCCTCACCGACGATTTCGGTCACCGGCCGCTACTGCACGGACAATCATCCCACTCCAAAACAATGTGCTTATAAGTTTTAACAAGTTTCTCCATGTGTTTGTATACTGGCTGAGTGGAAGAGAAGGACTTGTGTCCTTTACTTTGCCAATGAGAATAAATATATAGATAAATATGAATAAATAAATGAACTTGTATCATATTATAATGTGGAATCGAACTCTGTACTTTTTAGTGAGATGCAAATTGAGTGGGCTTCAACAGAGCCTTGCCCACTTTCTTTTCTCTCGCAATACTAGATCCTAGTGTCCTTGTCCATGATGCACATCTTATTTTTCTCGTGACAGAGGGTGCCTCTCAGTTTTATTTCCTCTCGCACCCCCTCCCACCACATTTTACTCGTATTTGCTCCCAGGATATATTGCCTTCCATAAGCTATGCGGACGTTTACAGTATTGCATGGACAACTATAAAACTCCTGGCGACGGGTCGACTCTGCGGGAAACGAACTCAATTTCCCCGCAGTTGAGGCCTCCATAATGCAGAAAAGAGCTGTAGCATAAAACATAATTTACATTCAAGTGTTTTGTACTTCCAGTAATGGTAGATAAATACCATAAATGTATTATTGTCAATTGAGTGTTAAATTAAAGTTTAAAACTAGCAATGATATACTTGAGAAG
>NC_091118.1:209583028-209603028 GCF_040183065.1 Periplaneta americana | reverse complement strand
ATAGAGTGTTTGTTGGGAGACCGGAGGGAAATAGACCTTTAGGGAGGCCGAGACGTAGATGGGAGGATAATATTAAAATGTATTTGAGGGAGGTGGGATATGATGATAGAGACTAGATTAATCTTGAACAGGATAGGGACCGATGGCGGGTGAGAGCGGGTTCCTTAAAAGCCAGTAAGTAAGTCAACAATAACAATAATGTTAAGAGAGTCAACAATAAAAATAATGTTAAAAGTGTCAACAGTAATAATAATGTTAAAAGTGTCTATGATGACAATAATGTCAAATGTCAACAATGACAATAACGTTAAAAGAGTCAACGATAAAAATAATGCCGTGTTAACAATAACAATGCTATTAAAAGTGTTAACGATGACAATAATGTCAAGTGTCAACAATAACAATAATGTTAAGAGAGTCAACAATAAAACTAATGTTAAAAGTGTCAACAATAACAACAATGTTAAAAGTGTCAACGATGGCAATAATGTCAGTGTCAACGATGGCAATAATGTCAGTGTCAACAATAGCAATAACGTTAAAAGTGTCAATGATGACAATGTCAGTGTCAACAATAGCAATAATGTCAAAAGTGTCAATGATGACAATAATGTCAGTGTCAACAATAGCAATAATGTTAAAAGTGTCAATGATGACAATAATGTCAGTGTCAACAATACCAATAATGTTAAAAGTGTCAATGATGACAATAATGTCAATTGTCAACAATGACAATAATGTTAAAAGTGTCAATGATGACAATAATGTCAATTGTCAACAATGACAATAATGTTAAAAGAGTCAACGATTAACATAATGCCGTGTCAACAATAACAATGTTGTTAAAATTATTGTTAACGATGACAATAATGTCAAGTGTCAACAATAGTAATAATGTTAAAAGTGTCAATGATGACAATAATGTCAGTGTCAACAATACCAATAATGTTAAAAGTGTTAATGATGACAATAATGTCAATTGTCAACAATGACAATAATGTTAAAAGAGTCAACGATTAAAATAATGCCGTGTCACCAATAACAATGTTCTTAAAATTGTTAACGATGACAATAATGTGAAGTATCAACAATAGTAATAATGTTAAAAGTGTCAACAAAGGCAATAATAATGTTAAAGTTTCAACGACAACAACAATGATGATATGGTATGGAAATCATGAATGCCTAAACTTAACTTGAGACGAAGCGATAAAAGAAAATTGAGAAGACCGCAAAGAATTGAGGAAGAATCACTGGAAGGACAGAAACAACTCAACATTGAGAATAAGTTGATAAAAAATCGGGTGAAAGAAGACGTGAAAAAACTGTACAACACAATAAATAATAGAAAAAACGCAGTCCCTGATAATATATACTAGATTTCCAGGCTAACAATGTATTATGTTGTCTGTTTTTCGCTTAAACTGAATTTCGACTCTCAAAAACCTCTGCATTTGGAAGCATCGTTAAATAAATACTACTACACTAATACAGGAACATTGTAACTACAGTTTTTGTACACGTGCCAGTTTATATCTCTGCACGCCTCACTGGATGGAGCTCCTAATGCGACAGCATAGAGAACGTGTCTGCAAACAGGGATCTCTTCCCTTTAAAACAAACTAATTGTCTCAGTGCAGGTTGTTTAAATTATTGTAATAAACCATGAACAAGGAAGATAAAATCGAGCGTGGACATTAGAGCGTTTCCAGTCCTGCAAACAAACGCTACCTCGTATGGCTTCATTCACTTGTTATTCTCTTTCTGGAATTCAGAGGCGCCAGCGTCGCTAACAGCCATTTAGTTACAGATATTCCTAACGACGCATTTCATATTGAAAATTACATAAACAGTCCGTTAATGGGATTCAATAAAATAATATAGGCCTATATGCTTTTCCTTCTTGCGATAATAATCTTTGTCACCGCCATACCAAATGTAACCACTGCCACCGTTATGTACTGTGCTGTTACTAAATCAAATTCGTTACGAGACAGCCCATGCAGGGACAGGAACTCTAGTGAGGTTCAAGTAAGATTACTTCCTAAGCAGCTAATTTGGCCGTCTTTTCAATATTGCCAAATTGTCACTAGATATCACGAAAGCAAGTAAAATCATAATGATTATAATAATAATAATAATAATAATAATAATAATAATAATAATAATAATACTTACAAATGGCTTTTAAGGAACCCGGAGGTTCATTGCAGCCCTCACATAAGCCAGCCATCGGTCCCTATCCTGTGCAAGATTAATCCAGTCTCTATCATCATATCCCACCTCCCTCAAATACATTTTAATATTATCTTCCCATCTACGTCTCGGCCTCCCCAGGTCTTTTTCCCTCCGGCCACCCAAACTAACACTCTATATGCATTTCTGGATTCGCCCATACGTGCTACATGCCCTGCCCATCTCAAACGTCTGGATTTAATGTTGCTAATTATGTCAGGTGAAGAAAACAATGCGTGCAGTTCTGTGTTGTGTAACTTTCTCCATTCTCCTGTAACTTCATCCCTCTTAGCCCCAAATATTTTCCTAAGCACCTTATTCTCAAACAATCTTAATCTCTATTCCTCTCTGAAAGTGGGAATCCAAGTTCCACAGCCATAAAGAACAACCGGTAATATAACTGTTTTATAAATTCTAACTTTCAGATTCTTTTTGACAGCAGACTAATATATTATTATTATTATTATTATTATTATTATTATTATTATTATTATTATTATTAACAATAATTTGTATAGTACTGGTCTATATTAAGATGTATTTTGTCTAGAAACATAAAATTAATTGGTTTGATGAAAAAGCTTATGATTCATGAGACCTAATCTAAGAATTAATTATTTTCTTTGACTACATAAAAATTTCGAGAACGCCAGGCATGGTGAAAGATACATTGTGTCAGTTGTCTTTGAAAATACGGAAAGAACTTTAATTGTTTGAGTTGTAGGTATGAATCTCACTGAGGAATTTAAAATTTGACTGAATATTTGTAATTATTTTGAATTTAAGGACTATCACGAAAATACCCTTGTAGCATCATGAAATTATACCAATCCTTCTGGAATGCTTTTTTTTTTTTTTTTTTGCTCATTTATTGCATATTTGTAACTAATATATAAATGTATTTGAGGTAAAATGCTGACATGTAACTTCCTAAAATGTAGGTACGTGTATAAAAACAAGTCATTTTTTTTTAATTTCAACCTTACTTTTGCACCAAAACCTTAGTATATCACGAAAATAGCCGAGTCTGTCTTACAACTATTACACCTACTGTCATTGTTATTGCTACTATCACTGCTACTACTACAACCACAACTACAACTACTACAGCCATTGTTATTGTTACTATCACTGCTACTACTACAACTACAACTATAACTACAACTACTACAGCTATTGTTATCGTTACTATCACTGCTACTACTACAACCACAACTATAACTACAACTACTACAGCTATTGTTATCGTTACTATCACTGCTACTACTACAACTACAACTACAACTACTACAGCCATTGTTATTGTTACTATCACTGCTACTACTACAACTACAACTACAACAGCCATTGTTATTGTTACTATCACTGCTACTACTACAACCACAACTACAACTACTACAGGTATTGTTATTGTTACTATCACTGCTACTACTACAACCACAACTACAACTACTACAGGTATTGTTATTGTTACTATCACTGCTACTACTACAACCACAACTACAACTACTACAGGTATTGTTATTGTTACTATCACTGCTACTACTACAACCACAACTACAACTACTACAGGTATTGTTATTGTTACTATCACTGCTACTACTACAACCACAACTACAACTACTACAGGTATTGTTATTGTTACTATCACTGCTACTACTACAACCACAACTACAACTACTACAGGTATTGTTATTGTTACTATCACTGCTACTACTACAACCACAACTACAACTACTACAGGTATTGTTATTGTTACTATCACTGCTACTACTACAACCACAACTACAACTACTACAGGTATTGTTATTGTTACTATCACTGCTACTACTACAACCACAACTACAACTACTACAGGTATTGTTATTGTTACTATCACTGCTACTACTACTACTACAACCACAACTACAACTACTACAGGTATTGTTATTGTTACTATCACTGCTACTACTACAACCACAACTACAACTACTACAGGTATTGTTATTGTTACTATCACTGCTACTACTACAACTACAACTACTACAGGTATTCTATTGTTACTATCACTGCTACTACTACAACCACAACTACAACTACTACAGGTATTGTATTGTTACTATCACTGCTACTACTACAACCACAACTACAACTACTACAGGTATTGTATTGTTACTATCACTGCTACTACTACAACCACAACTACAACTACTACAGGTATTGTTATTGTTACTATCACTGCTACTACTACAACCACAACTACAACTACTACAGGTATTGTTATTGTTACTACTATCACTGCTACTACTACAGCCACTACTACAGCTACTGTCATTGTTATTGTTACCACTGCAACCACAACTTTAACTGGAACTACTACAGCTGCTTCTACAACCACTGCTGTTACTGCTACTCCTGCTGTTGCTCTCTCTGAGTTCTGAAATATCCCAAACCTGTCCATTGCACTTTGTGTGGTGTAAGATCTGCAGAAGGTAAGATTTTAAGGGCAGGTTGACTCCACGTGATTTTACACCGTTAGTCCCTGTCATCCAGGGTATTACGAGGCCTGAACAAGCAATGGAGGCCGTTAAGAGAGAGGCACTTGTCTACACGATGCAATAACACACAGATGCGTCGAAAGCCCTTGTAGTTGTTTCTGTACACGGGGCGAGGTCCCCATTGTAAAATTTCCGCGCCACACAATCATTAATTAATTGTGAACATCAATTTCGAGCCCGTTGCTGTTGATGACACTACTGGATGAGGTGACGAGTGGAGTGAATGATACGGACGGTTAACCCTCGTCAAAGGACACCCCCGAGGTTTCTACCATCCTGCTTTCCAAAAAAAAAATAAACGACGAAACTTGGAGAATCAAGGCAGCTGGAATAAAAAAAAAAACTTTTCCCTTGTGGGTGTCATGGCAATGCACCGTATGGCGGAACTTCCAACAAAAGAACATCGAAATCTACCCCCCCCTCTCACCGACAAGGAAGGAAAATCAAAGAGAAGAAAAGCACAAAAAAAATGAAGTTTTTAACTCGAGCGTCATTATGGCAGTATAAAATTCGATGGAAAGTCTGCAGTAGATTGGAGTCGATGAATTCTGCTCTGAGTGTTCTTTTGTTAAAGTGCAGAGATATTGTTATGAGTTGCAACTATCTGCGAGGGGATTTGTCATATTAAATTAATACAAAATCGTAGCGTTGCTGTTCAACCCGTGTTCGATTCCAGGCAAGGACATGGGATTTTCTTGCACAAGAACTGAAAATGTGGCTTTTGTGTTGTTCTATGTTATCTCAATCGACTTGTGTCGTATTGATTGTATGAAGAGAAGATATGTAGGTATTGATGAGTCTTACGAACTGAGGATAGAGATGTATATGACATTATTTCTTCAATAATACTTATTATTATTATTATTATTATTATTATTATTATTATTATTATTATTATTATTATTATTATTATTATTATTATTATTATTATTATATACATAGACCAAATAGATATGATCGGCACGAAATTGAAATACAAACTGCTGAACCATTTATACCCGAACCCACACTTTCTGAAGTCGAAATTGCGATAGAAAATCTGAAAAATTATAAGTCTCCAGGTATTGTTTTGTATTGTATTGTATTGTATTTATTAACATTCCATGGTATTCATACATGCTTACAGCTAGAATATGGAACAAGTCAAAAAACTTAATACTATTATAAAATCTTAATTTATAGTCACAGTCTAGATGAAATATATACACACGAGATTTACAATATAGTCTACTAGTACAACCCATAGTTTTAGTATCAATTTCATGAAGTGTTATTGAATGTCATGAATTCACCTACAGAATAGAAGGCGTGAGAAATTAGGTACTTCTTTAATTTGGCCCTAAATAGTTTTATGTTTTGTGTTTCATTTTTTATAGGGATAAAAACATTTTTACTGCCATATAACGCACTCCTTTTTGATAGCACTCCTTTTTAGACTTGCCGATGGAGTATGAAAGTCATTTTTTGACGTGTATTTATGCTATGAACTGTTGAATTGGTTACAAAGTTTTCACGATTACATACGAGGAAGACTATTAATGAAAAGATATACTGACAAGCCATGGGCATTATTTGTAATTTTTTGAAAATAGTCCTACACGATTCCCTAGATTTGGCACCTACTATTATTCTAATTACTCTTTTTTGTAATATAAATATATTGTTACTATCTGTGGAATTTCCCCAGAATATTATTCCAAAACTCATTACCGAGTGGAAGTATGCAAAGTATATTGTTTCTAAGGTATTGATATTTACTATTTTTGCATAGATCTAATAGCAAAACAAGCTGAATTTAGTTTGGGGGTGATTTCTTTAATATGATTTTTCCAATTTAACACATTATCGATTTATAAGCCAAGAAATTTGGTTGTCGTTGTTTCTACAGTATCGCTCAAATTCCAGCAGAATTAATACAACAGGTTGAAAGCCCATTATCTACGAAATTTATAAGCTTGTACTTGCTATTTGGGACAAGGAAATTGTACCAGAACAATGGAAGGAGTCCATAATAAAATTGTACCTATCTTTAAGAAGAGGGACAAGAATAACTTTCGAGCAATATCACTTTTGTTGACGTCGTACAAAATTTTGTCCAATATTCTTTTGAGAAGATTAACTCCATATGTAGATGAAATTATTGGGGATCACCAGTGTGGTTTTAGGCGTAATAGATCAACTATTGACCAGATATTTTGTATTCGACAAATAATGCAGAAAAAATGGGAGTATAAGGGTACAGTGCATCAGTTATTCGTAGATTTCAAAAAGACATATGACTCTGTTAAGAGAGAAGTTTTATAGCCTATGATATTCTTATTGAATTTGGTATTCCCAAGAAACTAGTTCGATTAGTGTAATTAAAATGTGTCTCGGTGAAACGTACAGCAGAGTCCGTATAGGTCAGTTTATGTCAGATGCGTTTCCAATTCACTGTGGGCTAAAGCAAGGACATGCACTATCACCTTTACTTTTTAACTTTCCTCTAGAATATGCCATTAGGAAAGTTCAGGATAACAAATAGGGTTTTGAATTGAACGGGTTACATCAGCTGCTTGTCTATGTGGATGACGTGAATACGTTAGGAGGAAATCCACAAACGATTAGGGAAAACACGGGAATTTTACTAGAAGCAAGTAAAGCGATAGGTTTCGAAGTAAATCCCGAAAAGACAAAGTATATGATTATGTTTCGTGACAAGAATATTGTACGAAATGGAAATATAAAAATTGGAAATTGATTCTTCGAAGAGGTGGAAAAATTCATATATCTTGCAGCAACAGTAACAAATATAAATGATACTCGGGAGAAAATTAAACACAGAATAAATAAAGGAAATGCCTGTTATTATTCGGTTGAGAAGGTTTTATCATCCAGTCTGCTGTCAAAAAATCTTAAAGTTAGAATTTATAAAACAATTATATTACCGGTTGTTCTTTATGGTTGTGAAACTTGGACTCTCACTTTGAGAGAGGAACATAGATTAAGTGTGTTTGAGAATAAGGTGCTTCGGAAAATATTTAGGGCTAAGAGGGATGAAGTTACAGAAGAATGGAGGAAGTTACACAACGCAGAACTGCACGCATTGTATTCTTCACCTGACATAATTAGGAACATTAAATCCAGACGTTTGAGATGGGCAGGGCATGTAGCACGTGTCGACGAATCAAGAAATGCATATAGTGTGTTAGTTGGGAGACCAGAGGGAAAAAGACCTTTGGGGAGGCCGAGACGTAAATGGGAAGATTAAAATGGATTTGAGGGAGGTGGGATATGATGATAGAGAATGGATTAATCTTGCTCAGGATAGGGACCGATGGCGGGCTATGTGAGGGCGGCAATGAACCTCCGGGTTCCTTAAAAGCCATTTGTAAGTATTATTATTATTATTATTATTATTATTATTATTATTATTATTATTATTATTATTATTATTATCACCATCATCATTACTATTATAAATCATAAAAACGGCCAAATGGACTGACCGAGTTTTGGGATCACACTATTCAATTTTATTATTCCTTAGCTAAATTTCGCTAATTAATTTTATGGTGATGCATATAATCTTTGTATATACTTGACTAATTAATTTTCTTTGTTTTTGCAGGTGAGTACATGTAGCCATTCTACCCTTCCGTCTATGGTGTGCAATTTGATTCCTTGCCTGCTTTTATGTAAGTACAATTTTATTGTTAGAAAAAAAAAGGAATGATTTCTATCATGATATATATTTCAGAAGTACAGGGTGTAAAGGAATCGAGTGTACGTAAGTACCGATCGATAAAATCACAGAAATCAAATGACAACTTGTCGGGACACAGCTTATCATCGGCTATTACTGCTACTGGTGCTGTTCTACTACTACTACTACTACTACTACTACTACAACTAAAATTATTGCTACTGTTACTCAAATTACTGCGAATGCTGCTACAAATAAAACTACTACTACATCTGTTTGGCGAGTTAGCTCTGTGGTGATAGCGTATCTGCCTCCAGATGAGCCGCCCAGAGTTCGATTCCCGGCGGATCAAAAATGTTCTTGTAAAATTTCTACCTCGGGACTAGGAGAGATGGCGGTGCACAACTTCTATTCACTAGATTGTGCACCAATATGCCTGGGTTAAATCCCAAATCTCTCCGCAGTGCATATGAAGAGAAGGCATATGTCACTGTTGACCGTGATTCGTCCGTCGGACGGGGACGTTAAGCCTGGAGGCCCCCTTGGTGCTATTCGACAGGAATAGGCTACGTGCCGGCACCGGGTTTCCCCTTCTCCCTTCCTCATCATCATCATCATCATCATCATCACTCATTCCACACACTACACTTACACATACATTCACGTTAGTACACGACATAACTCCCGGCAGATACAAATCATGTACAGCATGGCCATTCAAAGTGGTGTGCGATTAGAAAATGGGTCACAGTCCTGCCATCTATCCGCAGTATACGGAACCCGAATCATGTAAAGTGAAGTGAGTAGGCATTAGATACATACACACTAATAAAAATAAAAATAATAATAATAATAATAATAATAATCCGCGGCGCTACAGCCCACGAAAGGTCAAGACTGACCAGCCACATGCCGAAGCAGAGGTGGACGATCATCCAAAAAGAATGGACGTACCGTGTAGTTAGCACGATGAGACCCCTAGGCGTTATAGCTGGTTTGCGTAACCGGATTTCGCTACCTATCGTAGCTCCCCAAGTGCATCCCGATGCTGGGTGGGCACCGGTCCCATACACTGGCCGAAATTTAATGAGAAAATTTCTTCCCCCATGAGGACTCGAACCAGCGCGCATTCCGTAACGCGAGTCCTAGGCAAGATGCCTTAGACCGCTACGCCACGGCGCGGGACCGTACACACTACTATTGCATCTAAAATTACTGCTACTATAGTCCCGTCGCTCTAATTTCCGGCAGCCAATCACGTTGCAGGTCGGCTACATTTAAACGTGTGCGTCTTCTGATTCGCTGATGAAGATGTGAAGCATTCCCTAAGGCTGGATAAATACTTAATATATAATCGCCCGCCATTTTGGCTCTTTCGTTGGCGCTCGCAGAAAGCACACGAGGACGTTATTTGCCGCTAAATTATTTGCTGAATTACAGTGCGTTTGATTTATTATCATAGGAGCTACGACATGATAATGTTTAACGGTGTGGCAAGTAGATCCCTAGTCTGGTAGCTCGGCAACGAAAGAACAGAAATGGCGAACGATACTACCTACCTAGACTTTATATAGCCTTCACTTCCTAAGACATAAGCAAAGAGGAGGAGCCACGCTGGAAATAACAGCATCGCGACTATAACATTATTGAGATTACTACTTCGAAAACTACTTGGACTACTACTACTACTACTGACACTACTACAGTTAATACTACTGAAACTATTATTAATATCACTGAAGCTACTACAACTACTACTGCAACCACTGAAACCTACTACTTAAACTTCTGGAACTATTACTGGTAAAACTACACTCAGGGACAAAAGAAACCGGACACTTCTATATTTACTTGTATTTTGTTGCCAATTATTTCAAAATGAAACAAAACCCATTTAAACAAAATAATGTTTCATTTAGCACCTTATACGACAACATTTGAAAAAAAAATCTCTGATGAGAAAATTTACAAAAATTACAACTATGGTATCGTTTGGTCTAACTGTTTTTTTTTTTTTTTTCATTTTATGGTGCCTTAAACATTAAAAACTCTTTTTAGTAACGGGTATTACCCCCTCTGGCTTGAATAACTGCATCCATACGTCTTGGCATGCTCTCAATTTGGTTAGCAATGTCTTCTTGAGGAATAAGTTCCCATTCTTCGCCAAGTGCTCGCCTCAACTCTTGTAACGATTCTGGTGTCGGTCGTCTATTCTTAACACGCCGTCCCAGCATGTCCCACACGTGTTCAATTGTATTCATGTCTGAACTCCTTGCTGGCCATGGAAGAACATGGATTCCCACTTCTTGGAGATAATCTCCGACCGCATGGGCAATATGCGGCCGTGCATTATCATGCATTAAAACAAAATTATCGCCTACAAATTGGCCAAATTGCACAACATGATCAGCCAAACATTCATTTATATACCTATCAGCTGTTAGTCTTCCATTTTCAACAAAAACCAACTCTGTACGAGCATCCGTACACACTCCTGCCAAACCATCACTCCACCACCTCCATACGGCACATTTTCGGAAATGCAACACTGTGAAAATCGTTCTCCTTCTCCAAACTTTTTCACGTCCATCAGGTGAGCACAGATTGAAACGGGACTCATCGGTGAACAAAACACAGCTCCACTGTCCATTTCTCCAATCCCTGTGATCATTTGCAAAACGCAGTCGTTCAACTCGATACATCCTGAGAAGTCTGGGACCAGTTGCAGGTGTACTTGATATCAGTCCACTTGCTTTCAACCTTCTTCTAACTGTTTTGACCGAAATTGGGCGTCCATGCATGTTAACAAATTGCTGGGATACACTAGTAGCTGGCAGGTTGCGCTCCCTAAGAACTCTCAACACCATATACCTGTCTTCATTTGGATTTGTAGCTCTTGGACGACCCGAACCTGGTCTTCTGGTATATTCCAGGGTCTCTGCATATCGTTTTATGGCATCATGGATTGTGCTTCTAGCAATATTCATAACATTTGCAATGTAACGTACACTGCGTCCATCATCGTAAAGGGCTACAGCTCGAGCCACATCTTCAGGTCGCATCTTGTTTTAAGACAAATGTTACAACCCCACTTAAACTCAGAAAATGTAAAAATAAAGAAATAACGAATGATAACGATAATGAAGCACAAAATGGTTGAGACAAAATTGTTATAGCTGAGACTCCGAAAGCAAAATTGGAATATTTGGTTGTAATGGCTTGTTTATAAAACAAAAAACAATCAACAATGTATACACGTCTCCGTAACAACAGATGGCTACCATAATATTGTATGAGAAGATAATGTTTTGCAAAATACCAGCAAATATTAAAGTGTCCGGTTTTTTTTGTCCCTGAGTTTATTACTACTATAGCGGAAACTACTGCTATTGCTACTAAAACTATTGCGATCACTACTATTGAAACCAGGCTACTTGTACTATTTCTACCGCTACAACTACAGCCATTACCACTATTATTACTTTTGTTTAATTCTTCAAAGACGTCCCTACATTAAAGTTTTTGGGGAGCGTTCCACAAATGTGTGGAATCAAATCCACGCTGCACTACCACAGTCTGTCTCTCTCTTGATATGAGGATACACGTGCAAACACTCACGAAATGACTAACATTATATCATCGTTGCAGACCTGGTTCCTCCCTCTTCACTCAGGGCAAGCCTTGCATAATGTGATATCGATTATGTGCCGACGAGGATGCTTCGTGCTGGGGATGGGAACAACGACGCGTTTTTGACAATTGTACAACCCAGGAGCAGTGCATAGGGAATGGCTGATTTTCGCTGTTATTATTAGTATTATTATTACTTACTTACTTACTTACTTAATTACTTACTTACTTACTGGCTTTTAAGGAACCCGGAGGTTCATTGCCGCCATCACATAAGCCCGCCATTGGTCCCTATCCTGAGGAAGATTAATCCAGTCTCTACCATCATGTCCCACCTCCCTCAAATCCATTTTAATATTATCCTCCCATCTACGTCTCGGTCTCCCTAAAGGTCTTTTTCCCTCCGACCTCCCAACTAACACTCTATATGCATTTCTGGATTGGCCCATACGTGCTACATGCCCTGCCCATCTCAAACGTCTGGATTTAATGTTCCTAATTATGTCAGGTGAGGAATACAATGCGTGCAGTTCTGTGTTGTGTAACTTTCTCCATTCTCCTGTAACTTCATACGTCTTAGCCCCAAATATTTTCCGAGGAACCATATTCTCAAACACCCTTAATCTCTATTCCTCTCTCAAAGTGAGAGTCCAAGTTTCACAACCATAAAGAACAATCGTAATATAACTGTTTTATAAATTCTAACTTTCAGATTTTTTGACAGCAGACTGGATGATAAGAGCTTCTCAACCGAATAATTACAGGCATTTCCCATATTTATTCTGTGTTTAATTTCCTCCCGAGTGTCATTTATATTTGTTACTGTTGCTCCAAGATATTTTAACTTCTCCACCTCTTCAAAAGATAAATTTCCAATTTTTATATTTCCATTTCGTACGATATTCTCGTCACGAGACATAATCATATACTTTGTCTTTTCGGGATTTACTTCCAAACCTATCCCTTTACTTGCTTCCAGTAAAATTCCCGCGTTTCCCCTAATCGTTTGTGGATTTTCTCCTAACATATTCACGTCATCCGCATAGACAAGCAGCTGATGTAACCCGTTCAATTCCAAACCCTCTCTGTGATCCTGAACTTTCCTAATGGCATATTCTAGAGCAAAGTTAAAAAGTAAAGGTGATAGTGCATCTCCTTGCTTTAGCCCACAGTGAATTGGAGACGCATCTGACAGAAACTGACCTATATTTAATTTCCTCTCACCTATATCAAGTGGAATAGCTCCATCATCAATTTGACTACTCCTGGCCTTATTGCCATATATTATGATGTCTGGCACATTTGCTTCTGTGGTTATTTTCCAGTCAACTTGCATATTTTGAAAATCCCACTGTAATGTTTTCTATCATAACTACTTTTGGATTCTGCAGATACCAGTGTTCAACTCCTGTCTCTTCCATCGCACTGCATTCTTAATTGTGTATTGATCTGCATCAAGTAGCAAAGGTAGCGATTGTAGTAGCAGATTTAATTTTACGGTTATTTCAACTGCTGATGTTTTGCAGCGTTTGGAATTCAACGTGGACGGGAAACTGCCGAGGAATTTTGTTTGTGGCGGTCTTTCAGCATTAGATCTACTACAATAGACACACAGTTTTAATTTCCTCCTACAAGAATACATGCTAAGCATTATGTAACTCTTTTAATGTTCACTGAATTGTCCACGGTGGCGTTCGAACCTGCGCTCTTCAGATTAAACGGCCAGCATGGATAGCGCGAAGCCATAGAGAGCGACTCTCCAAATACAGACTGATTCATGACGAATAATAAGTAATTTAGGACGTAGCAGTAGTATGGCGTGCTCTGAGAAAAAATGTTCATATAAACCTGTGTCAGATTTTCAATGGATGTGGAGGTACAGCTATTTGAACGTTACGCATAGCAACGCTATGTATTTGATTGTGTTTAACTCTTCTTTGTAGTCTCTGTACAACCCTAACATAACACAAAACATACTAAGAAAAACATAACATAATCACAAAAAACATAATAATACAACACAAACACAAGAACAGAAAAAAATACATCACACTAACATACGAAAACAAAAACACACACAAAATTGCAACCTCATTCAAGCAATTAAATTACAGCATCCCATACAGAACAAAAACTACTCTACAAAAGCATCTCAACACACAAACAACACAAACAAACAAATACAAACTCAAATGTAACACCTGCAACAACTTTTACACAGAACAGACAGGCAGATCATTTCAAACACGTTACAAAGAACACATCACAGCCATAACAAAATTACAAAATACCTCCACATATGCAGAACACGTCACAAATGCTAACCACACCCACAGAGACATCAATACAGGCATGGAAATTCTACATATTCAACCAAAAAGCCACAAACTAAACACACTACAACAATACAAAATATACAGACACACAAAAACACATCCAAATGAAATTCTAAACACGCAACTCAATTTCAGAACACACACACTCTTTGATTCCACATTATACTACAAAAAGACACCCCACAGGAAACAGAAACAATAGGTGCCAAGACCAGCACTAACCAGTTCTGAAGATGGCCTATAACAGGCTGAAACTAGTTAACCAGCTACTGTAATATTTAACACTGTATTAGTGAAATGATAATTATAATGATGATAATAATAATAATAATAATAATAATAATAATAATAATAATAACTAGAGCTCGGATGTTTAGTCATTTAGAACAGTTAACATAGGCAGGAAAAAAGGCAATAAATACGTAAAAAAAAAAGCAGAATAATCTTTGAAAAAGACATAATATATTTTAGCAATAAATTTAAATTATATCAACATAACTCACATATTTTCTTCGTAGGTGACACATGTTGACTAATAAAATACTTTTTTTTTCGTGATTAACTGTCTTTTCACAAAACTTACATAACAAAACTTTTCCATCTGTTGAAAACACATGGGCACCAAATTCTCTAACGTAAGCATGAAGTTTACTTTGCAATGGTTTACTGAATTTAGGCATTCCAGCTAACAGATCTTATACCTTCTGTCACCCGACAATAACTGACTGTTCCTCATTCATATTTCTTTCTCCTACAATAATAAACACGTGTAGCACAAAATTGTAACAGTAAGATTTGAAAATATGAAAGCAAACAATTTCATATTTTCAAATCTTACTGTTACAATTTTGTAAGAGAAAGAAATTTGAGTGGGGAACAGTCAGTTATTGTCGGATGACAGAAGGTATACGATCGGTTAGCTAGAATGCCTAAATTCAGTAACCATTGCAAAGTAAACTTCATGCTTACGTTAGTCAATTTGGTGCCCATGTGTTTTCAACCGATGGAACAGTTTTGTTTATGTAAGGTTTGTGAAAAGATAGTTAATCACGAAAGAAAGTATTTTATAAGTCAAAATGTATCACCTACGAAGTAAATATGTGAGTTATGTTGATATAGTTTAAATTTATTGCTAAAATATATTATACCTTTTTCAAAGATAATTGTGCCTTTTTTTACGTTTTTATTCCCTTTTTTGTCAGCCTATTTTAACTGTTATAAATACCTGAAGGTTCGGGCTCTAGTAGTTATTATTATTATTACTATTATTTTTTTGTATGATATTCTTATTGAATATGATATTCCCAAGAAACTAGTTCGATTAATTAAAATGTGTCTCAGTGAAACGTACAGCAGACTCCGTATAGGTCAGTTTCTATCAGATGCGTTTCCAATTCACTGCGGGCTAAAGCAAGGAGATGCACTATCACCTTTACTTTTTAACTTTGCTCTAGAGTATGCCATTAGGAAAGTCCAGGATAACAGAGGGTTTGGAATTGAACGGGTTACATCAGCTGCTTGTATATGCGGATGACGTGAATATATTAGGAGACAATCCACAAACGATTAGGGAAAATACGGGAATCTTACTGGAAGCAAGTAAAGAGTTAGGTTTCGAAGTAAATCCCGAAAAGACAAAGTATACGATTATGTCTCGTGACGAGAATATTGTACGAAATGGAAATATAAAAATTGGAAATTTATCTTTTGGAGAGGTGGAGAAGTTCATACATCTTGGAGCAACAGTAACAAATATAAATGGTACTCGGGAGGAAATTAAACACACAATAAATATGGGAAATGCCTGTTATTATTCGGTTGAGAAGCTTTTATCATCCAGTCTGCTGTCAAAAAATCTGAAAGTTAGAATTCATAAAACAGTTATATTACCGGTTGTTCTTTATGGTTGTGAAACTTGGACTCTTACTTTGAGAGAGGAACATAGGTTAAGAGTCTTTGAGAATAAGGTGCTTAGGAAAATATTTGGGGCTAAGAGGGATGAAGTTACAGGAGAATGGAGAAAGTTACACAACACAGAACTGCACGCATTGTATTCTTCACCTGACATAATTAGGAACATTAAATCAAGACGTTTGAGATGGGCAGGGCATGTAGCACGTATGGGCGAAACGAAAATGCATATAGAGTGTTAGTTGGGAGGCCGGAAGGAAAAACACCTTTTGGGAGGCCGAGACGTAGATGGGAGGATAATATTAAAATGGATTTGAGGATATGATGGTAGAGAATGGATTAATTTTGCTCAGGATAGGGACCAATGGCGAGCTTATTTGAGGGCGGAAATGGGCCTCCGGGTTCCTTAAAAGCCAGTAAGTAAGTAAGTATTATTATTATTATTATTATTATTATTATTATTATTATTTCACTAATACAGTAGGCTACTAAAAATACTGGCTTCCTCCCAGAAAGGCCTGTGTAACAAGTGAGACGCAAGTTAATATCGGGAGATATGAGTTGCCAGCCGTTGTGTACTTTTACTAAAGTTGGCAAAGAAGGGATGTGTGCATATAAGGCGGGGGTAAATGACGGAGAGGAGGCTCTATCTATCTATCTCCTGCCTGCTTCTGATTGAAGAATGGGGAGCGCTTCAGAAAGTTGGCTAGTTTGCCGCGATCAGCTGCACAGTTCCTCCTCCTCCCCCCTCCACCTCCCGCTCTGTCGTCGTCTTCGGCATCATCACGTTAACCAAGCCTTTGGGGATCTCTCCGCAGACCGCAATAGGTTCGAGCAAAAAAGTAAGTCCTTACCGGGATGCTGTTATTACTGCAGCAATTTTTTACATAGCCCGTCAGAAATCCAACACGGCGGAGGGATGTAATGTTTAACAAGGCTTTCTTAATTAGTGGGTTTCCCTCAGTGTCGGCTTTGTATAGTGCGGACCGGAGCTCAAGTCTCGACGGGCACAAATGTCGTTTTTGGCGGTCTTGGTGCTGTACACTGATTATACACGTAACATAAAGTCACTATAGAACAGCCGTGGCGAAAATGTGATCGTTGCCCGAGCAACTGTGTAAGCTGCAATGTTCATAGCACCTATGGAGAGAGGCGGACACCCGAAGGGGAAGTGAAGCAACTGTCTGACTTATTAACGGATTTTCATTTTCCTTACGTCAAGCACTTAAATATAATTTTATACAGTACAAGGCTACAAACTAATGTTTAGTACGTGTAACGAAGAAAGAAATGAACAAGAAAACATAGGACACATTATCACATTACATATTAATAAAATTACCCCCAAACTAAATTCAGCATGTTTTGCTATTAGATCTATGCAAAAGAGAGTAAATATCAATATCTTAAAAACAATATACTTTGCATACTTCCACTCGGTAATGAGTTTTGGAATAATATTCTGGGGAAATTTCACAGATAGTAACAATATATTTCTATTACAAAAAAGAGTAATTAGAATAATAGTAGGTGCCAAATCTAGGGAATCGTGTAGGGCTATTTTCAAAAAACTACAAATAATGCCCACTGCTTGTCAGTATATCTTTTCATTAATAATCTTCCTCGTATGTAATCGTGAAAACTTTGTAACTAATCCAATAGTTCATAGCATAAATACACGTCAAAAAAATGACTTTCATACTCCATCGGCAAGTCTATCGTGCTATCAAAAAGGAGTGCGTTATATGGCGGTAAAAAATTTTAATAGCCTCCCTATCGATATAAAAAATGAAACACAAAACATAAGATTATTTAGGGTCAAATTAAAGAAGTACCTAATTTCTCACGCCTTCTATTCTGTACGAGAATTCATGACATTCAATAACACTTCATGAAATTGATACTAAAACTTTGTGTTGTACTAGTAGACTATATTGTAAATCTCGTCTGTATATATTTCATCTAGACTGTGACTATAAATTAAGACTTTATAATAGTATTAAGTTTTTTGACTTGTTCCATATTCTAGCTGTAAGCAATGTATGAATACCATGGAATGTTAATAAATACAATACAATACAACCTAAAATTAACTGTTTTCAGAAGGTCTCTGCGACAGAGTTTCAAAATCAGGAATTATGTCACTTACTGCCAGTCGTAGTTGATCACGAAGGTATTTGTCTGTCAGTCGTGATCTAAATTTGGCTTTTACTATTTTCATTGTTGAAAATAATTTTTCACAAACGTAAGTTGTAGCGAACATGGCTTCAACAGAGCAAGCGAAAGAACGAAGCTTCGGATATTTATTTTTTGGTAAAGATTTGGATTTGTCAAGTCCTTACATCTAGCTTTCATTTGACATCACATAGTAAATCAGTGAGTTCAAATTGAAGAGCTAACCGCATTATTCGTACATCTGCTGAAAAAGGTTTGATGTACAGAGATAATAATAAGCTTAATAATAATAATAATAATAATAATAATAATAATAATAATAATAATAATAATAAGTATAATAACAAGAACACTTAACCTTTTAATGTTTCATGAGTAACATGTAGTATAATGCCGTTTTATGTTCTACAACCGTTTTCCTCGTAATATTTGTTAAGAAATCATACATTTAATATCCTCATTCATATTGGCAGCAAAAAAATGCGTCCTCCCATCCTACTTGGAACTTTCGGTTTTGTAGAGGTACATGGTTTCGAAAGAGACATTGCGACGATACGCCACTCGAATATCAGAGACAAATACAAATGGGACGGAGTTTGACTCCAATGAGTGAGAGGGTGGGGGTTGGGGGAGGTAGAAAGCAAGAGAAATGCATAGCTATCATTGCGAGCCACAATGTGCTCGAGTCACATTCTCGAGAATGCTAACGATACTTAGAGAGGTGATGCAACACTTTTTATGTGTGTAGTATACACAGATAAAATTTTAGTTCATCCCTGAAAGAGTAAAACCCGTGCTCAGGGGCGGATTCCTGATTTTAAATTAAGAAGTATGTAGTACAGTTTGTTTTATGTCTACTACACAATAAGAATGTATAAATTTAAATTTGCAATTTTTCATTATTTATAACTAAATTTTACATCTTTTTGTTTTAATATTTTCTGCCTTCCTCTTTGATTCCTCATATGATCCATATATCTTAATGCCGTCTATCATCTGATATCTTCTTCTCCTCCGAACTCTTCCCCCGTTCACCATTCCTTCTAGTGCATCCTTCAGAAGGTAGTTTCATTGGCTTAAGGAAAATAATATAAACTTCATAAGAAGAATTTTGAAATTTGGCGCCTCAAGTGAATATTTTCAACGACTTAATGGAATTTGGTTTCATATGACGGAGAAGAAGTTATTAGGCATAAACCAAACAATTATATGTAAATAACGTACAAAATAAACAATGTGTTGAAACTGCAGAAAACTTTAAAGAAAACCAGAATAAAATTATACAATACTAGTGGCTTGTGCAACAAATGCTGCAAACTAAATTCATTAGACGTTCAAATAAACATTTTTCAGATTTATTTTCAATTAAGAATACCAGACATTCGGAAAGTTATTTGTTTCCATAACAATGAAAGATACTCTTTCTCGAGCCAATACTGAGGAGAACCACGCATATAAATATCTCCACCACACCGCCATTAAATATATGAA
>NC_091118.1:209553028-209578028 GCF_040183065.1 Periplaneta americana | reverse complement strand
TCCAGACGTTTGAGATGGGCAGGGCATGTAGCACGTATGGGCGAATCCAGAAATGCATAGTTGGGAGGCTGGAGGGAAAAAGACCTTTGGGGAGGCTGAGACGTAGATGGGAAGATAATATTAAAATGTATTTGAGAGAGTTGGGTTATGATGATAGAGACTGGATTAATCTTGCACAGGGTAGGTACCAATGGCGGGCTTATATGAGGGCGGCAATGAACCTCCGGGTTCCTTAAAAGCCAGTAAGTAAGTAAGTAAGTAAGTATGCCCAAAATATTTTGAATTTAAGGACTATCAGTAAACTACCCTTGTATTGCCACGAAATTATACCAACCCTTCTAGAGTACTAAATTTGTTTGTATATTTGTATTACTTGTTTGTAAATATTGTATAAATTTATTTCAGGTAAAAATGTTGATACGTAACTTCCTGAACCTTAACAATGTACGTACATTAAAAACACTCTTTTTTTTTTAATTTGACTCTTATTCTTGCACCAAAACCTTAGTGTCACGAAATTAGCCGAGTCTGCCCTAAACTAAAAACGTGCGACTTCACACGGACTCCAACTCGTGCCCTTGTATCGAAAGCCATTCGCCGTTGATATTGTTTAATAATGCCCTCTAAAGCTACTACCTCTCCATATTTCATGACGTCAGTGATGTGACGGCAGCCTCCATTTTTAAACCTTTGTTAGTTCCCTTAATTTACGACGACACGGATCTGTCACCATGGCAGCGGAACAACTGAACAGCGAATACTGAAATCAATGCAGCCCATAATCCCCACATTATATCAATGACGGCATAAAGAATTCATCCCACAATTCTACTTTACTTTTCATCCATATTATATAGTGATTATATGGCCTGGTTGACAAACGATGACAATGTTAGCACCATGTCACTAATCAATCATTGCGTAAGAAGGGGATCATGAAAACAGTAGCCCATTCTATTTTTTTGTAGCTCTCACAGCCCATTTCCTGTATTAAACTCACTTCAGTTTGTATTTTGTGATTTTTAAACGTCCAGTGTATTATCACGTCCATCTGTTATGTTGGCTTAACTGAACGGTGAGCGTCACGCTGAGTACAAGTTCTGGGAGGCCACCGTGTGCCATGGAATTTGATTGGAAAAATGGCAAAACTCTCAAATAAAATACTTTTGTATTTATACAGGGTGTATCAAAAAATAAGGTGAATCCTTGTAGAGGTGATAGAGGACCTTATTTTCTAAAAAAAAATAATAATGCTATTTTTCTGAATTCGTCGAGTTGCACGATGATTCCATTCCTTCGATTGCCATACTTTATAAAACATTTGTCGTTATATTTCGCTAGATATGATCTCTTGTGATGAATGTATTGCGTATTTACAGCCTACATTCGGTTTCCTCAACTTGTGATTAGGAATAGTCCAGTTTCTTGACCGGCGCGGTCTCCAGACTTCTATCTCTGGGGCTCCATGATGGAACGTGTCTACAGTTCTGAGATATCAAATAAAGATGATTAGTCGCAAAGATTCACACAGCTGCAGGGTAGATACAGCAACAAGTGTAGAGCTTGAAACGTGACACTAAGGTGTTAAGTACAGCTTACAGCAGTAAAATTTTGGAAACATTCAACTTTTTTTTCTCCATTACTTTTTTTTTTTCCTTCAAAATTCAGTTTTCTGTGCAGTGATGAAGCGTTTCCCACATAACTCAAAAACTATCCAACATTCTGTGATGAAATTTTTTGTGTGTATTTATGCATGTCGCATCTACCATATGATGCAAGATCACTCCTCTACGCTTGTAGATTGATAAAAAAAATGAAGTCTTTTTAAGAAATGGTCAAATATCAGTATTTTCTTGTTAGGTACAGCTAACAGCAGTAAATTTTTTGGAAATATTCAACATTTTTTTCCTCCATTACTTATCTTGTACAATAATGAAAATTGTTATGTGTAAAACACTGTCCTTCTGCTATATGAAAAAAAAATACGATTTAAAAAATATATTTATATTACATTTTTAAATGTTATGTTTTATTTAACGACGCTCGCAACTGCAGAGGTTATATCAGCGTCGCCGGATGTGCCGGAATTTTGTCCCGCAGGAGTTCTTTTACATGCCAGTAAACCTACTGACATGAGCCTGTCACATTTAAGCGCACTTAAATGCCATCGACCTGACCCGGGATCGAACCCGCAACCTTGGGCATAGAAGGCCAGCGCTATACCAACTTGCCAACCAGGTCGACTATTACATTTTTCAAAATTAAAAATGGTGGTAGTTCAGTGATGAAGCGTTTCCCTCATAACTCCTAAACTTGTTAACTTTTTCATGTTCTCTCTCTTTTATTTAAATATCATCATCATATCCCTCACGTATTAGACCCTACAGGATCTGTTACGGCCTCATGCCAGCGCTTGCGTGGTCTTCCCAATTTCCTCTTTCGTCTTGGTACAAAAGTAAGAATCTGTTTAGGCCATCTAGTGCGATCCATCCTTTCGACATGTTTTTTCCACTGAAGTCGATATTGTTGAACAAAATTAACTATAGGATCCATTTTTAGTTCCTGCAATATGTCCACATTTTTACGGTGTTCCAGCAAAGAGCATCCCGCTGTTCGTCGCATGAACCTCATTTCAGCTGTTTTTATTTCAATATGAAATTCAAAACTAAATGAACAGTATTTTAAATTTTCAATCAAAGAAAAAGTCAGGCATCTTCCCCCGATCCAATCTACAGAGTAAGCATATACACACGTTCACATAATGAAAATCACATTGCAACAACGCGAAAAAGGATGGAAATTGTTAATGGAATGAAAGATTTAACCGAAAGTACTCCGAGAAAAATCTTCAGGAAATTCTGCTTTATCCACCATGAATTCCAACACATCGTCCACCGCTGAGGAGTAAAGGTTAGCATATATGACCGTGAAACGAGCGAGCCCGGGTTCAAATACTGTTGATGCAAACTTTTTACAGAGTTTTGTCCTAACCCATCTATCTATAGCTCTACTAATAATAAATCTGTAGCCGAAATTTTTCTGGTAATTTTCGATTTTCCAAAAATAATTGGTCCTAACATATGTAATTAACCACGCTGAAACCGAAAATCGCTTTTTTGAAATTTTTGTTTGTATATCTGTCTGTCTGTCTGTCTGTCTGTCTGTATGTTTGTTACCTTTTCACGCGATAATGGCTGAACGGATGTCGATGAAAATTGGAATATAAATTAAGTTCGTTGTAACTTAGATGTTAAGCTATATGGCATTCAAAACACGTTATTTAAAAGGGGGGTTATAAGGGGGCCTGAATCAAATAAATCGAAATATCTCGCTTATTATTGATTTTTGTGAAAAATGTTACATAAAAATGTTTCTTTACAAATAATTTGCGATACGTTTTATTCCTTGAAAAATTTTGATAAGACTGATATTTAATGAGATAAATGAGTTTTAAAATTAAAATAACTGCCATCTAAGGCCGTGTAATGAATTAAAAAATAAATGACTTCGTCTATAAGGGGCCTTGGACAGCAACAATCGAAAGCTATGAAAGATAGCCTACAGAGAATGTTTCTGTGTTTGTATGAAGTAATATCGGAAGCTAAATTAACCGATTTGTATAATTAATTATTATTTCACCATTGGAATGTGTAGTTTCTCTAGATGGACATAATGCTATAATGTTATTTCAGTAACTTCTGATATAATATAATATATAATATAATATAATATAATATAATATAACGTATAATGTAATGTAATATTATATAATATAATTTGTTATTTGAAGGGTTCAGAACCATAGTGGGCCAAGCGCCATTTACTGAATACGTAGAAAACAAGGGTTAAAATTAAGTTATTACCATAATTCAATGGAAACCTATAACAAGTAAAATAAAATAGGACACATTAAATCTAAATGATGTCAATCTTCATTAAACTATGGTTGCATGTAATAAAAATTAAGAAACATGTTAAAGGAATTGTCATTGCACCAAATGAGTGTCTCTGGACCAAACTGATCGCATTTTAATTATCTGGATGCAATTTAAATTAAGTAACATATTAAACGATTTATCCTTCTATCAAACACGAATGTTCCCTGGATCAAATGTCCTATTTTAATTATGTAATTACTTTACATTTATTTCTAACGGGTGCAGCGGAGCGCACGGGTACGGCTAGTTAAGAATAAATTCCGGGTAACTTTGGACCCTGGACTCATTTCGCTGGCATTATCACTTTCATCTCATTCAGACGCTAAATAATCATCGCAAAACGTCATAAAATAACCAATTAAAAAAAAACCACGACCTCGCCAGTGGATCGAACACATGCTGTCTGGGTATTGGCGCGATATTAAACGTACTATTCTTTTAATGATCTGTAGGCTGCTATGATTTGCACTGAGTGATTACAATCATATGCTATTCTGTTTGGATTTTACTCGATTACATCATAAAATATTTAATAGAATTAATGGATTAGTTTTTTGTCCGAAACAATCTTCGATAAGGCTTTGGAGCAAAAAATTACGGAAGTTAATATACCAGTGTATGAATTTAACATTTAAATCCCAATGGTGCCTGACGTAGTTGCTATATAAAAGTGCATAGGTTATAGCCACTCATTACTCTGAAATTAATGCATTTTTTTTTATATTTCGAATAACCTCCACAGAATTAATTTAATGGACACTGAGACTGAATTTCGAAGCAAAAGTAGGAACATTTTAGAAATTCAGACATTACTGTATAAAAGCTCAATACTTTCCTATGGGCTGTTAAGATCTAAACGTTTTCATTCGCTGTCATTTTCTAATGCCCAGAGACATTTTTAAATCTCCCGTACGTGACCATTTGTATGCCTCCTTTATCTAGGAAACTAATTTATTTGTCAGTTTTACATTTTAGACACGAAAAATATTGCATGCATCAATGTTACTTCCATTCTCATGAATACTCTTTTGTCACAGCGTTTTTATATGTAAGAATGTACAGGGACATCATTTTATTTTTACTTCAATTTTTATTGTACCTGAGTTTTTGAATGTACTTCACTCCCATCCCTTCTACTAATGAAGTTCAACCGTCCTCCACACAGATCCAAGACCGCATATACAGTCATAGTAGCCTTACGGTCATAGTAAACAGTACGTTCCGAAAATATGTTCGCGTTTTCCGGTGACGAAAGAGCTTTCAATATTGAATTATTTACGCACAGGTACTGTCGTCCATTTGCCTACTTCGCATCCAGGTTTCCCCCACCTGCTTTTATTCGCCCTTCTGTAAAGGCTAGTTGCTGGGCTGTCTTAGCTCTTTTCTGAAAACATTAATTTCTGTTAGGAATTGTACATCTAAGTAATATTATACAACTGTTTAAAATAACTTAAATAAAAGGGCCTCGTTAAGTAATTAACTGTCACGTGATTTCCTCTCTTTCTACGACCCTGCCACAAACCACTTGGACGGACATTAGATAGCATATCTCAGTAAGTTTATATTTTCTGATCGGACAGAAGTGAAGATTGAATTTACAGTACATAAGGTACTCTTTTATAGAGTAGGAACAGAATTATTTCAACATGAGTTACTAGTACGATACTGGTAACTGGAATTATATGCAATAGTCTATAGTGCGATAATATGCACAAAAGAACTGAAGCCTGTATCGAAATGAACGGCCATCATTTTCAAAAATGTGTTTAAATATCCATATTATGATTATTTTTCAATTTAACTTCATTCTCTATATTGTACGCTAATGTGCTGTAGACAGTATAATATACACTGCATAATGAATACGTCCACATGGACAGCTCAGTTCGTGAGTAGGAACACTCATTGTTAATCTGTACTGTATTTTGATTAAACAAAACCTAATGAAAATTATCAAACTCAAAAGCGTGATATTTCCTAGTTTACGTAAATGGATGAACTACTTTTCTTCCCTTCTATACCTAGTAAAGTGACTTGTTTGTATATTACGCCAGTATGATCGAACTCCAGTCATGGAAGGGGATAGCAAACGGTGTTTCCGGTTCTCAACCGTTGATCCAAAGGTATAACCAGGTTAATATTAGAAATGTTAGTAAAAATAAAATGATGTATGGTACCTTCATTGATTAACTCATAAAAGAAATGTTATACTTATTATAATACAGTGTGTTAATTATTTTATTTTATGAAAAACAAAAGTTGTTGGAGATATCTAACTAAAACTTATGGTTGTATACTCACAAACGTATTGATTCATGTACAGAGTGTGTCAAAATAACACTTTTTTTTAATGGCATCCTATATTAAATTTTACATATTTGAAATCTCCATTCAATTTTACATACAAATAGAAGTTTGACTCATCATAAATGATGAATACTTTCTTGTAAGTATTATGATTCTTTCTGATGCTTTGGCAATGTAACACAAAATGAAATGTGTGTATTTATATGGAATAGGCCATGAAACAAACAAAACAATAACGTAAATGTTTCAGAGAATGTTTAAAATTATGGTTCTTTTAAACTCAGAAATGAAAAGGAGTCATTGTTGATTTATGTTATTGTTTTGTCTGTCTCATGGCCTACTCGATATGAATACACATTTGTTTTGTGTTACATATCAAAGCATTTGAAAGAACCATAATTTTAAACAGTTATGTTATTCTTTTGTTCGTTTCATGACCTACTCCATTATGAATACACACATTTGTTTTGTGTTACATATCAAAGCATTTGAAAGAACCATAATTTGAAACAGTTATGTTATTCTTTTGTTCGTTTCATGACCTACTCCATTATGAATACACACATTTATTTTGAGTTACATATCAAAGCATTTGAAAGAACCGTAATTTTAAACATTCTCTAAAACAGTTATGTTATTGTTTTGTTTGTTTCATGGCCTACTACATATGAATACACACATTTTATTTTGTGTTACATTGCCAAAGCATTAGAAAGAATCATAATATTTACAAGAGAATATTCATCATTTATGCTGAGTCAAACTTCTATTTGTATGTAAAATTGAATGGAGATTTCAAATATGTAAAATTTAATATAGAGTGCCGTTAAAAAAAGTCCATCAATCAATACTTTTGTGAGACCACAGCCACAAGTTTTAGTTAGATATCTCCAACAACTTTTGTTTTTAGTATTATTTCCTAAAATGAATATATAAAGTGTTATTTGCAATATTCCATACTTAATTAACGCACTGTATATAAATATAAATAGTATTGATCAAATATACTCGTATTATGTTTTCATTATAAAGGAAAACTAATTTTTTTAATTCTTAATAATATAAGTTCCAAAGAAATATAATGATTATTTCCAAAGTTTTAACATACGTCACCAAATACGTCACTACTGACGTCAACATAGCGTTAACTGTTTATCGTACCGAGAAGACGCGAAAACACTCTAATGTTTTCATTGTGAATGGGCGCTAAGGTTCTTCGTCTTACGTTAACACGTTACTGTTGTTTTAATTCCAGTTATCAGCCTCGATCTCTCGAAGAAATGCACTGCCGTTGACAGACTGTCCTTAAAAACACGTCCTGGTATGTGGTTATTACTGAACTATATTAACATCATATTTTGAAGTCAAAATACAACGGCGAGGCATAGCACATAACGCCAGGTCCTGAGAGCTTCTATGAAGTGTATATTAGTGCCAGAAGTGGCCCTTAGGCGTCGTTGTGAGCAGCCCCTAGCCCGCAGCTTGCTTGTTAGAGAAAGAATAGCACTTGCTTCCTTCTTGGGCAAACTCGGAGCAAGAAAAATCTCATCACACTAAAGCTCTGAGCACACTCATAAGTTTAAAAAAAAGAGGTTGGTAGGCAGAGGAGGATGAGAGAGCAAAAGCGAAGTTCAATCTGTTAGTAGGGAGGGGAGGGGGTAAAAAATCACGGTTTTAAGAAGCGGGGTTGATATCAAGTCAGGGAGGAGACTCCGAGATTTAATAGTCGGTAAGTCCCTTTGTTATTTAGTGTTTCCCTATCTGAGATAGCTTGCAGGTCCACCCCCCCTCCGCGCGGTGACGTCACTGTACTTTGAATACATGCACTGTGTCAGGAACCTCTCACTGTAGCTTGTAGGAATGAAAGACACACTTAAGTTCATAGCTGACCGTTTGTAACGGTCACCAGAGCAACGAAGCTGTTACATGGACGCAAGAAAAGAAAAAAATTGACTTCTACTGTACTGTGAGTATTTATTAGACACACACAGTTTTCGCAAACCACAGATTTCCGGAATACGGTTTTTCATCTGATAAAATGAAACATGTGGAAACATGTTATGTTTCAAGATCTTCCAGGTCAAAATATCTTTAGTTTAAACTCGCGAAATATGGCGAAATTTTTGTTTTTAGCACGAGTTTATTCGGAATTATGTTTTTCAAGAAATAGTTTAATATTTTTTTTACGAAATTTGTGTTTAGAATGCCAAAAATATATATTTATTGGAAATCATATAAATATATGTGTGAATTAATACTATAACTTTCGTGAAGTTAAGTTCCCTGCGCTGTACTGTTGGTAGACATGGTAGTGATTGAATGTAGCTGAATTAACGATTTTGTTTGAATTAGGTGGTTGAACGTTCTTAAGAGAGAGAGAGAGGAATCCAAAAAAGATAGGTGCCCTTGAGAAAGGGGTACCGAGCGGTAACAGCACCTAAATTAAATGTAGGGCAACAATATTCTATTTTAAATTTAAATTTTATTTTTATTTGTATTTTATTTTGATTTATTTTTTTGGGGGGCAGCTATCCTCGACAGGAGTAATTTATTTTTCATATATAGAATTGTACAGATGGTTATTTACAATTAACAAGGAATGTCCTAAAACATTAATGGCTATATCTTGAAGTTCCAAAAGATCGATATGGAAACGATGAAGAATTTTAAATGATTAACCCTTAAAATGGCAAAACTTCATTTCTCACACTAGTTTATTAAACCGTGGCGGACTGTAAAGAAAACAGCTATCGCAATGTCCGTATTTTATAGTATTGTGAAATTTTAATTTGTGCGAGATCGTGTGTATTTGCTTATTTTCCGCACAGAACCAATACGCGGTAAGTGTGAAATACCACATTCAGTATTCCCAACGTAACACACATAACAATTTCCCTCTTCTTACCGCTTAAGCGCGACATTCATTTTACTGCTTTAGGCTTTTAACATATTATTTTTAGAGACGTTTAACATAGTAATAATTATAAATTGGAAACTTACCACTGCAATTTCACCTAAATTGCAATGTTAATTATTGTTTTTAAATATTTGCAAAAATTAAGTAAAGTGTACTACTCCACGAAACTTATTGCATTCCTGATACAAGTAACATTAAGGAAGCCGTGAAAAAATCAACAAGATTCCAGATGCCGATGTTATTACTGCAATATGTTATATAAATAATATTGTTAAAACATTAAAATTAAAAATAAATCATTACATAACCTTACCGTTTGTTTTAAGTTCGCATTTATAGACTTGGGGGGAAAAAAGGCAGACGTATATCACGGCCTGCTGGAGTATAGTAAACAGAAAACATTTTATACCAACAATGTTGAAGAAAGACATTTCGGTTTTTCGAAGTTGCCGTCATTAAACAGAAACCAAGATGGAGATTTCATTGCAACTAATTAGAAATTCGTCTTTCAGGTATGTAATAAACGATCTTCGCACAAAATAATGTACGATACACGAGCGGTATGTTTGTTTTCACGTTCTCGGAAATTAAAAAAGCTTAACTACGTTTCGGTTTTTCAATCTTCTCCTCGAACATGAAAACGTCAACATACCGCTCTTGTAACGTATATTACTATTTCCTACCATTTTTTTTTCTATTCTATTCTAGTGGCTTGTGCAGCAAATGCTGCAAACTAAGTTCATTAGACGTTCAAATAAAAATTCTTCAGATTTATTTTCAATGAAGAATACCAGACATTTTGAAAATTATTTGCTTCCGTAATAATGAAACATACTCCCTCTGAATGGTTTTTATGCCAAATACTTTTTCTTGAACCTATCCACCTTCAGTTTTTGAGTTTCAACGCGAAAACGCAAGTAACAATGTCAGGACGACCAGTGAGTTTTTCATGTCGGAGTAAAGCAATAGCTATTTCAGGGCATTGTGGATTGTAGGTGAAAGTTAAAAAAATGTCAAGTTTGCTATGCTTTCGAACAATAGACGTAGAATCTTGGTATAGCTGCTGCATGTTGAGCTTGAAATGTAGAGGGTAAAATCATTTTATCCTGCTAAGAGATCTTGCTGAAATGATCTGGAGACTACAAAATTTTCTAGGCCTCTTATTTTATCAGTAAGTAATACCTTTTTATCTTTCCTTAGGAACTGTAATTTTTGCGCTCTCTCGAGCCAATACTGAAGAGAATGACGCATATAAATATCTACACCACACCGCCATTAAGTATATGAAAAAGACCCAAGTAAGTAACATAATAAACGATTTATACTTCTATCAAACACGAATGTTCCCTGGATCAAATGTCCTATTTTAATTATGTAATTTCTTTATATTTATTTCTGACGGGTGCAGCGGAGCGCACGGGTACGGCTAGTAATAAATACATAAATAAATACTCTATATCCAGGAATAAGTAGTGAAAATCTGACAGTTTTATTACTTCCACTCTGTATATGGCGGTATGCTAGCCTCCCAGCCACCACCCAGCATCTATGATCTCTGATTTAGTCAGAGTGACGTCATGACTGTGCGTTGTAAAGAAGGCAGCCTCCCCACGCACTCGCCAGGTGGATTGCAAACCACAAAACTTGGCGTGTGCTCTTGATATCTTTCTCTCTTCAAGCTTCGTAAGGGCGGAGAGGGAAAATTATTAGCAAGGGCCCCGAGGCGAGTTATTGGTTTCTCCGCTACAAGATGAATACACCGCGTCCCGTAATGAAGTTCTCATAAACCAGGACCCGGGGCTCCCCGTGTACCACTGGTTGCATGTTCAAACTTTAACACCACCTGTTTCTTTTTGCGCCGCTTGTCAGGTCTATATTTTGGTAATGAACACGTCACTCCAGAGAGCTGCCTCGTGGAGTTTCTTCTAACAGGAATATTGTAAACATCCACTATGAATGTACATCTGTTCTGCAAACTTTCCCTTATTGACGTTTCATGTCTTCCTGCTCTGAAGTTCGTACTTCGTAAAATCAATGTTAACATCCAAGTTTTGACTCGTACAAAGAAGAGAGGCTCGCAAAGAGATAGAACTGCTCTCAATACATACGTACTATCGATTGCTAAAACTAGCGAGTACCGAAAATGACACCAGTTTCAGTACGTTGTAACAGTTTTAATGTGAATTTAAGGGGATTTGGTAGCTAATATAGTAAAAAAAAAAAAATACTTTTTTTATTTACTTATAACAGATTACTGAGGAACTGTCTAAACAACTGAAGATTTTTTTAAGGACCATACTTACTTACCTACTTACAAATGGCTTTTAAGGAACCCGGAGGTTCATTGCCGCCCTTACATAAGCCTACCATCTGTTCCTATCCTGTGCTAGATTAATCCAGTCTCTATCATCATATCCCACCTCCCTCAAATCCATTTTAATATTATCATCTCATCAATGTCTCGGCCTCCCCAAAGGTATTTTTCCCCTCCGGTCTCCCAACTAACACTCTATATGCATTTCTGGATTCGCCCATACGTGCTACATGCCCTGCCCATCTCAAACGTCTGGATTTAATGTTCCTAATTATGTCAGGTGAAGAATACAATGCGTACAGTTCTGTGTTGTGTAACTTCCTCCATTCTCCTGTAACTTCATCCCTCTTAGCCCTAAATATTTTCCAAAGAACTTTATTCTCACACACCCTTAATCTCTGTTTCTCTCTCAAAGTGAGAGTCCAAGTTTCACATCCATACAGAACAACCGGTAATATAACTGGTTTATAAATTCTAACTTTCGTATTCTTATTGTATGGATTCGTAACAAGCTGTTTTTTTACGGTGATGGGTTGTTAACCGTTCGGTCAACCCCCAAGCTGGAGGACCACCCCTCATCGGCTGTCCACGACTGCTTATTCAATATATTCGCAGCTAATCTCCATATCTGGAGGCCGTCTCTTCTAACCACAACCTGAGGACGCGCCATGCCGTAGTGTTTTAAAAGAACCATACTCCAAAAAATGTAAATTTGAGATACGTATGGTGAATGTATTGTAGTTGTCAATGGGGAAAAAAGCACCATAGGCCTATGTTATAGAAGTGGAAATTTTCAGTGGTTTTCATAAAAGTCCAATTCTTTTTTGCGAAAACAGCTATTGTCCAGGACGATAGTAGCATTTATAAAATATATATTAATATCGTCTTGAAACATTTATCCATACAATTTTAAACTGTAGTAGATTGGCAGTACTGCTTCTTACGTATGCGACAAAAGCCACTTCAGAAAAAAATACTTTAGCACGTGTGATTATTCTTGTATTAGTTATGGAGTCATCTTTAGGTGCAGAAGTAACCCCATGGAAGAAATGTAAGCATCGAAAGGAGAAGAAACAGGATATAATAAAAAAAAAGAAGGTTAAAGGAGAGGCACATTTCAGCTACAACAGAGTATTTTTTCTGAAACAACCATTGTCCACAGTTACCTACATTTACACATGTATTTCTATGAGGCAATTATCCAACCAAAAAGCCAGAAACTAAACACACTAGAACAATACGAAATATACAGACACACAAAAACATATCCAAATGAAATTCTCAACACACAACTCAATTTCAGAACACACACACTCTTTGACTCCACATTACACTACACAAACACACCCCCACGGGGAAAACAAAATAAAAGGCGCCAAGACCAACAACAACCAGTTCTGAAGAAGGCCCATAACAGGCCGAAACATTTTAACCAGGTACGATAGAATTTAACACGAGAAAGACGTATATTGCACATTCCGAAGTGATACAGTGTTAAAAGTTGTGTAATCAAGATGTATAATGAAGACATGGAAATTCTACACATCCAACCAAAAAGCCAGAAACTAAACACACTAGAAGAATACGAAATATACAGACACACAAAAACACATCCAAATAAAATTCTCAACACTCAACTCAATTTCAGAACACACACACTCTTTGACTCCACATTACACTACACAAACACACCCCCACGGGGAAAACAAAATAAAAGGCGCCAAGACCAACAACAACCAGTTCTGAAGAAGGCCCATAACAGGCCGAAACATTTTAACCAGGTACGATAGAATTTAACACGAGAAAGACGTATATTGCACATTCCGAAGTGATATAGTGTTAAAAGTTGTGTAATCAAGATGTATAATGAAGACATGGAAATTCTACACATCCAACCAAAAAGCCAGAAACTAAACACACTAGAAGAATACGAAATATACAGACACACAAAAACACATCCAAAATAAAATTCTCAACACTCAACTCAATTTCAGAACACACACACTCTTTGACTCCACATTACACTACACAAACACACCCTCACAGGGAAAACAAAACAAAAGAACCCAAGACCAGCAACAACCTGTTCTGAAGATGGCCAACAGCAGGCCGAAACATGTTAACCAGGTACGATAGAATTTAACACGAGAAAGACGTATAATACATAAGTTATTCCGAAGTGATATAGTGTTAAAAGTTGTGTAATGAAGATGTACAGACGTGGACAAATTATTAGCAAAATTGGAGATTTTTATTATATATTTTTACAAAATTTTACTCTTCAATTTAGACTACAATTGATATTTTTGCATATTTACAAATTATTAGCAAAAGTGAAGATTTTTGTATTTTTGTATTTTTTTTTTTTTTTACAAAATTCGACTCTTCAATTTGGACTACGAGTGACATTTTGGATATTTCCAAATTATTAGCAAAACTGAAGATTTTTATTATATATTTTTTTACAAAATTTGACTCTTCATTTTAGACTGCAGTTGACATTTTTGCATATGTACAAATTATTAGCAAAATTTAAGATTTTATTATATATTTTTTACAAAATTTGACTCTTCAATTTAGAATAGCCTACATTTGACATTTTTGCATATTTCTATCCGCTGTAATGATAGAAATATGCAAAATTGTCAACTGTAGTCTAAATGAAAGTCAAATTTTGTAGATAGAATTATCATAAAAATCGTCAATTTTGTTAATAATTTATTCACGTCTGTATAATAAATGTACTTCAGTTTTCTCAAGTTTTTACAACATCTTAAGAAATGGCATGATGAATAAAATTTCATACTTTGTCAACACCATTCCAGATAGCCTAGTTTTTTGTTTCTCCTGAAAATTTATGTTTTTGGACTATGGTTGTTTTTCCAAAAAAAAAAAAAAAAACCTTCAACTTTATACATTGTGTTCAGGATCTTAGCGACGAATTTTGAGGAATAAATAGGTCACACAGAGTGACTTTTTTTTAATAAACATATAAGGAGCTTATTTTCAAAACGACTCTTGTCCATTCCCCTAACTGATTGTTGGCGAAGGACTCGATGGATTTAATTTCAAAGAATCAGTTCTAAGGGAGAACAACCCCCAAATCCGACATCATCAGAAGATCTGTTTGCGATTCCAGACAAGTACTAAAACAACTCTTCAGGGTGATACATTTCTATTATTAATTGACTCATATCTAGAATAAGACGGTACTAATGGCTGGATAATTATGTTTGGCACGAAAGAAAACTTACAATTCCTGAAGAAAAGTCATTAGCAGTTTGTAAATGTCACGGTCAAGGCTAGTCCGTATCTTCATTATACTCAATAATGTATGTATATGCTTTTTTAATCATTACTAACAGTTCTGTTATTCGGTACTAATTAATTTTGCTAGAATGACTTTCGGAAACTTTAAAATAGCATTACCTTTCCTGAAAATACATTTAGAAAAATTTACGAAACTTTAAAATGTTAGTATCAATTCGTCTCATAAGTAACGTCGACTTTTTTTTTAAGTTTGATGTTTTTTTTTTTTTAGGTTTTAATGATTTTCTATAGCTGGACTATACTATTTACAGAAGGCTATGATTATTTCATATTGCGAGAACGTGACAGTCGTTGATTGTCAATACGAATAATATAAAATAGAGGTGATAAAGCCTGAGATTAGAGTCCTAGTAAAGGACCACTGTAAACAAGATTACAAAACTGTTGCCTCGGCTCCAAGAATATGCGAAGTCGAGGGTGAAGGTGTTGTTAGTGAGCGTGTAGCACAACAATTGTTTCAGCGTTTCAGTAGCGAAGAAGTAAACATTAAAGATTTAGAACGTCCTAGAACAGCGGTCGGCATTACGTCATACTTATTCAGGGGCACTTCACGAATGCATCCCTCCAAACACACACACACACACACACACACACACACACACACACACACTTACTCCACGTGGGCCAGAGTACATAGGCATACGTAACTGGCGATCAGTATGTCTGTTTCCAAACCATAAACGTAGGGAGTGCAGCAAAACCAATATCTGTAGAAGAAAGGGAAGCGAAATTCTTTTGTTGAATAATTTCGAGGGAAAAATTGTTCCAGGCTCAGTTGGTAGAGCGTTGGTACGTTTAACCAAAGGTCCCGGGTTCGATGCCCGGCTCCTGAACAAATTTTCCCTTGAAATTATTCTAATCAACTTTACGGGCAGGGCATAGTTGAGCCCCAAGGTCAAGTAAGATGCAGCAGATAAAAACTGTCCCAGTTTTGTGGGCATAGTTGCGCCCCGTTCCCATCAGGTAGAGAAAAGGGGCATGGCATAGTTGCGCCCCGATGAAATAGGTAGAGAAAAAGACAGTACTGGAACTCGAGCCTCGTAGTCAACCAACCTTATTGATTTATTATTCGATTTTATATTTATTATCGATAGCCTACTGTAAAAATGAACACCATGAAGTTGGCAGTACTTTATTAACCGACATATTCAAATGAGTGAGCCGTTGTAATATGGGGCCTTAGCAGTCTTGACATTTTATTAGTGATTTTCACACCGTCTGTGGCGTATAGTGAGGTTAATTTAAAATGAATGTTAAGTTTAGTGAAAAGGGTGAAGAGTTAATAATTCACAATGGTTCTAAGTTTCAATTTTCGAAACCCTGTGCCGTAGTGTTAAGATATCGATGTACAAACAAAAAATGCAGTTCATTTCTTGTGTGTGAGCGATAAAAAAGTGTTATTTTAAATAGCAAAATTGATCATAAGCTAGGCCTACCTGATTTCAATGTAGCTACCATTTTAATATTTTTAAGTAATTTATTTATTTCGTGTAGGCCTACTATGCCCCTCGGGGCGCAACTATGCCATGTTCATTCTGCTACCTGATTTCTTTGGGGCGCAACTATGCCATGTACATTCTGCTACCTGATTTCTTCGGGGCGCAACTATGCCATGTTCATTCTGCTACCTGATTTCTTCGGGGCGCAACTATGCCATGTCCATCCTGCTACCTGATTTCTTCGGGGCGCAACTATGCCATGTCCATCCTGCTACCTGATTTCTTCGGGGCGCAACTGTGCCATGTCCATCCTGCTACCTGATTTCTTCGGGGCGCAACTATGCCATGTCCATCCTGCTACCCGATTTCTTCGGGGCGCAACTATACCATGTCCATCCTGCTACCTGATTTCTTCGGGGCGCAACTATGCCATGTCCATCCTGCTACCTGATTTCTTCGGGGCGCAACTATGCCATGTCCATCCTGCTACCTGATTTCTTCGGGGCGCAACTATGCCATGTCCATTCTGCTACCTGATTTCTTTGGGGCGCAACTATGCCATGTCCATTCTGCTACCTGATTTCTTCGGGGCGCAACTATGCCATGTCCATCCTGCTACCTGATTTCTTCGGGGCGCAACTATGCCATGTCCATTCTGCTACCTGATTTCTTTGGGGCGCAACTATGCCATGTCCATCCTGCTACCTGATTTCTTCGGGGCGCAACTATGCCATGTCCATCCTGCTACCTGGTTTCTTCGGGGCGCAACTATGCCATGTCCATCCTGCTACCTGATTTCTTCGGGGCGCAACTATGCCATGTCCATCCTGCTACCTGATTTCTTCGGGGCGCAACTATGCCATGTCCATCCTGCTACCTGATTTCTTCGGGGCGCAACTATGCCATGTCCATTCTGCTACCTGATTTCTTCGGGGCGCAACTATGCCATGTCCATCCTGCTACCTGATTTCTTCGGGGCGCAACTATGCCATGTCCATCCTGCTACCTGATTTCTTCGGGGCGCAACTATGCCATGTCCATCCTGCTACCTGATTTCTTCGGGGCGCAACTGTGCCATGTCCATTCTGCTACCTGATTTCTTCGGGGCGCAACTATGCCATGTCCATTCTGCTACCTGATTTCTTCGGGGCGCAACTATGCCATGTCCATCCTGCTACCTGATTTCTTCGGGGCGCAACTATGCCATGTCCATCCTGCTACCTGATTTCTTCGGGGCGCAACTATGCCATGTCCATCCTGCTACCTGATTTCTTCGGGGCGCAACTATGCCATGTCCATTCTGCTACCTGATTTCTTTGGGGCGCAACTATGCCATGTCCATCCTGCTACCTGATTTCTTCGGGGCGCAACTATGCCATGTCCATTCTGCTACCTGATTTCTTCGGGGCGCAACTATGCCATGTCCATCCTGCTACCTGATTTCTTCGGGGCGCAACTATGCCATGTCCATCCTGCTACCTGATTTCTTCGGGGCGCAACTATGCCATGTCCATCCTGCTACCTGATTTCTTCGGGGCGCAACTGTGCCATGTCCATCCTGCTACCTGATTTCTTCGGGGCGCAACTATGCCATACCGCAACTTTATAGGGAGTTATACCTAAAAGCTTGATTTGCGAAATTCTTTTTTTGTTACACAAGAAGAGAATGTAACATGTTTGCTATGTTCTAAACTACTTAAAGGGTTTCATATTACCGCCGTAAAGAGACATTATACAAAACTCCATTGTTACGTGTACTTTTCCATAATACTATATTTTCAACTGTTCACATAAAACACAAAAATTAAGTTTTCATCAAATAATTTCCGACAAAAGTCCCATTTCAGATTAATCACCCGAATGTCCAGTGCAGTTCAGGACCTAAAAATCGGAGACCTAGTTATAATGAGTAATAAAGTGCAAATGTACTAGAAACCTTTGTGGAACATAATTCTATTAATAACTCAACTGAAAAACAAATTTTTATTTTTGTCTTGCTCCGAAATAAAAATAGGTGCATATTACTAATATGTGTCCCCTAAATCTGAATTTTAAAATGCAAATTCGCCCATCACGTATCATTTTCCGGGCAAAGTGAATTGAATTTTTTATGAAAAAACTTCTCTTTTATTATTTTTCACTGCTACTGGTAAAATTACGACAAACTAGACATTCAAAATGCCTCATAATACTTGCGCAAATGTGTATGGCACACAAAAATAATGTTACATAGTTTAAAACACAAAAAACACTACAGAAATAAAAATATTTCATGCGTAAAATGAGAAAAATCTCGGAATTTGAACCTACCATTTAAAGGATTTTCTGGATAACTTCCGTTTATAACTAGACCCGGGACTGTCTTTCACATGGAACCAACAATACTCTGCAAGCATGCTGGATGATGATCTTCCTTTATATCGCCTTCCATTTCAGATATTTCTTGACGAAATCTTTCCCCATGCTCGTCGCTTACCGCTCCAAAGTTAGGAGGAAAGAAATCGAAATGAAAATGTAAAAAGTGTATTTTGAGAGACATATTACACCCCCATTTTCTCACATGCACTTAACATGGTTTCCGTAAATTTGATGTAGTATGCCCTAGAATTTCCAAGGAAATTTGAGCAAACATCTTTAAAAGCGCGCCATGCCTTTCTTTTTCTGTAACGGAAAGTTTTTCCTCAAACAGTGTCACCAATAACTCTGCGAATTTTTGGACCGATGAAAATGCCCTGTTTTAATTTACCTTCACTCAAACTGGTAAACTTACTTACTTACAAATGGCTTTTAAAGAACCCGCAGGTTCATTGCCGCCCCACATAAGCCCGCCATCGGTCTCTATCCCGTGCAAGATTGGTCGTGCCAGAGAATCAGTCCCATTCCGAGGCTTATTGTAAGGTTTCGTAACATGCTGTTTTTTTACGGTGATGGGTTGTTAGCCCTTCGCCCAACCCCCAAGCTGGAGGACCACGCCTTATCGGCTGTCCGCGACTGCTTATTCAATATATTCGCAGCTACCCTCCATATCTGGAGGCCGTCTCCTCTATCCGCAACCTGAGGACGCGCCATGCCGTGGTGATAGGGACCCACAATGCGTGGCAAACTGGTAAACATTTCTTTTAAATACTTCTTCTTCCTTGTATAGACTTCACTTTGAACTTTTATGAAGTATACTGAATAGAAGGGACCAATATCTGTTTATTTATTACAAGTACAAAAGAACATGCCAAAAATCATAAGAAACCGGAAATAGGTTATGAACTCATAAAATGCATTAGCTTTTATTTTGGTTTACAACCTCCAAACCATGCCAGATATTTCTTGGGAGAGCGCTTATCGAAAAGTGAAATCATAGTATATCTTAAAACCCTCATTTGATACGAAGAAAAGAGACGCATTTTCAGATTCAGCGCACACCAAACCATAAGGGACACATTGTTTTAAGTCGGAGCAAAATTTTAGTTCAGTGATGAGCTATAGATCAGTACACTTGTAATGTATCAGACCATACTTTTGTGTAATAGAACTCTGGTCTTCTGCTGTAGCCTTTAGTGTAAAGCTGTAACAACAAACATTTCAGTTGAAATATTGAATTATTTTTTCATGATTAGTGCACATTATCCATATAGTATTTTGTAGATAGTAAAATTGGCTCTAAACATGGCTTTCGGAGATTAACTTGCAGTTTATCGTGTTAAAGCTTGCTTTTAAAATATCACTTGTTTTGTTTTTGCCTAGTAGAGCAGAGGTCATAAATAAGAATGACCTATTTCAATCTAGCTGAGCTCGCTGGCATTTACCGGAATAGTAATTATACATTTTCTTTCGATGAATGTGTCTGAAAAGCTACGAGCGTGTATGGAATTAATTTATAAATACACACGAATTACCCCGCGATAAGATACGAACGGATTACATAGTCCGGTGCCCTATTTGTTGCGACATGTTTAGTATCTCGACATCACGCAAGGGTTACCAAAACTACAGTCATACATCATCGGGCAAACGCTAAATTTCTCTTTCTCTTTCCTTCATGTAGGTTGCAAATGTGTTGAAATATGCCTGTGCACATAAAGCGCTTTCCGGATTTCTTTTTTTTTTTTTTTTTTCTTTTTTTTAACTTTTAAAATATCTCGTTTATGCTCCAACATAAACTCGCCAAATCGACTGCAAGCTGTGGGCGGTAACCCACTATGTTGACAACATTAAATCACCCAAGTAACTTCCAGTTTAATGTAGATGTAACATAACAGTTAACAATAATACCTAGCAAGTGCACATTTTTATACTTCCCAGGACATAATAACTTTGCAGGTCATATTAGATCTACACTAGGGCATTCAATTCTCTTCAAAATATGTGGCTGGTTCTCAGTCAATAAATTGGTATTAAATTGTAACAAAACTAACATAATTCAATTCAAATCCTGTCCAAATTCAACCTCGCAAATTTCTAGCGCAATAATTAACAACAGATCCCTATTAGAAACAACAACAACAACCAAATTTCTTGGCTTAAAATTCGATAATGTGTTAAATTGGAAAAATCATATTAAAGAAATTACACCCAAAACTAAATTCAGCTTGTTTTGCTATTAGATCTATGCAAAAGATAGTAAATATCAATACCTTAAAAACAATATACTTTGCATACTTCGACTCGGTAATGAGTTTTAATAATATTCTGGGGAAATTCCACTGATAGTAACAGTATATTTCTATTACAAAAAAGAGTAATTAGAATAACAGTAGGTGCCAAATCTAGGGAATCGTGTAGGGCTATTTTCAAAAAACTACAAATAATGCCCATGGCTTGTCAGTATATCTTTTCATTAATAATCTTAATCGTGAAAAGTTTGTAGCTAATTCAACAGTTCATAGCATAAATACACGTAAAAAAATTACTTTCATACTCCATCGGCAAGACTATCGTGCTATCAAAAAGGAGTGCGTTATATGGCAGTAAAATATTTTTAATAGCCTCCCTATCGATATAAAAATTGAAACTCAAAACATAAGATTATTTAGGGCCAAATTAAAGAAGTGCCTAATTTCTCACGCCATCTATTCTGTAGGTGAATTCATGACATTCAATAACCTTCATGAAATTGATACTAAAACTTTGTTTTGTACTAGTAGACTATATTGTGAATCTCGTCTGTATATATTTCATCTAGACTGTGACTATAAATTTTGGCATTATAATAGAATTAAGTTTTTTGACTTGTTCCATATTCTAGCTGTAAAGCAATGTATGAATACCATGGAATGTTAATAAATTCAATACAATACAATAAGTAATCACAATACTGTAAATCAGCGCTCCTAGCGGTGAGCATCGGAATCTTATAGTACGTAATAGAGGAGCTATTATTGCATAAATTTTGAAATTAAATATCTTTAAGTAACCATATATTGTGAATACAGGGGCTGTTGCTGATTAATTTGTATTACGTAATACTTACGACTTTTAAGACGCCCGGAGGTTCATTGCCGCTCTCACATAAGCCCTCCATCGGTACCTATCCTGAGCAAGATTAATCCAGTCTCTACCATCATATCCCACCTCCCTCAAATCCATTTTAATATTATCCTCCCATCTACGTCTCGGCCTCCCCAAAGCTATTTTTCCCCCCTGCCTCCCAACTAATACTGTATAAGCATTTCTGGATTCGCCCATATGTGCTACATGCCCTGCCCATCTCAAACGTCTGGATTTAATGTTCCTAATTATGCGAGGTGAACAATATAATGTGTGCAGTTCTGCGTTGTGTAATTTTCTCCATTCTCCTGTAACTTCATCTCTCTTACACCCAAATATTTTCCTAAGAACCTTATTCTCAAACACCCTTAGGCTAATCTCTGTTCGTCTGTCAAAGTGAGAGTCCAAATTTCACAACCATACAGAGCAACCGGTAATATAACTGTTTTATAAATTACAATTTTAAGATTTTTTGACAGCAGACTAGATGTCAAAAACTTCTCAACCGAATAATAACAGGGATTTCCCATATTTATTCTGCGTTTAATTTCCTCCAGAGTGTAATTTATATTTGTTACTGTTGCTCCAAGATATTTGAATTTTTCCACCTCTTCGAAGGATAAATCTACAATTTTTATATTTACATTTCGTACAATATTCTGGTCACGAGACATAATCATATACTTTGTCTTTTCGGGATTTATTTCCAAACCTACCGCTTTTCTTGCTTCAAGTAAAATTTCCGTGTTTTCTTTAATCGTTCGTGGATCTTTTGCTAACATATTCAAGTCATCCGCATAGACAAGAAGCTGATGTAACCCGTTCAATTTTATACTAGCTCTGAACATAATATGTTATTAATTAATGTTTTGTTTTTTCATGGATTCTACCTTAGAAATCCATCGTTTTGAATTTTTCAGTAGATATTTCCATCCAAAAATCTTTTGCTGTATTCTGTACTCAAAATATTTCTCTTTCTACATTATCTTCTGAATTAGTAATGATTACTTGATCTCACAAACAAACATTCTGAGGAGGCAGATTAAAAAGTTAATTTTTTTTTCTTCCATCTTGTTAATAATGTCAAAAGAAGTGCTTATACAAATTTTGGCTACTCGATCGCAATTACGAGGCCGTTCAGAAAGTGATTTTCCCTGGGGCCGTTTACAGAAAAAACACAATTCAATGAAAAGATTTTATTTAAACAGATAGGTACAGAAATTGTTGCGCTATTTGTCAACATATCCCTCACTGGAACTGAGACACTTCTCATACCATGGGATCAATTTTTGTATCCTGTGTCGTAGAAGTAAGCGGCCTGGGATCGGAACCAGATTTTGACAACCGTCTGCAGCTTTCTATCGATCCTATGGCGTGTTCTCGGCATCACTTCATTTCACCCATTTGATTTGATTACCTGGTTGGGTTTTTTCCGAGGTTTTCCCCAACCATAAGGCAAATGCCGGGTAATCTTGTGGCGAATCCTCGGACCTCACCTCATCCCACTACACCTCGCCAAAATATTGTAAAAAATTGCAGAAAATTGTAAAAATTGTAGAAAATTATTAAATTGTAAAACTGTAAAAATTGTAAAATATTGTAAAAATTTGTAAAAATTGTATTTCTAATATTGTAAAATTTTGACTTGTTCCACATCTTAAAGCTTCATTGCTCATGTGAGATCTATGGAATACAATGAGACAAATAATGATTTATTTTAGCTGGCAGAGTTAAGGCCGTAAGGCCATCTCTTCCACTCAACCAGAAAAAAGTGTATAGTCGTATACATATGCATGAACTTACAAAGAATTCAACAATTTAATTAAGTGAGAGTTACGTGTATACAAGAGTTATTTACGAATTAAACAACAAAATACTATGAACTATTAATTAAACAATGAAATAAACTGTGTAGCAGAATTAAGCTTAGATACATAGAATGTTAATATATTTCAAATAAAATTAGATAATAGAAAGAGATTATTACGAGACAATTTTGAAAATACAGCACAATCAGGATGATGTCTAAAGAAAGAAGTAACAATGTAGTCAGTGATAGTTTAAATCAGTATGATTGGAGTGAAATACTAAGAAGCTTATCTTTTAAGCTGTTCTTAAAGGTGTTTGTTGTCTTGCAGCCCCTAATACTTTGTGACAAGGAATTCCATTGACGCGAGGTGGATACTGTAAAAGATGATGAATAACAAGATGTTCTATGAAGAGGTATACTTAGAGTGCCACAGATAAGTGATCTGGTATTTACGTCGTGGTTAGAGTATAGATAGGATAAACGAGACGAAAGGTAATTTGGTGTTGAGGTGTGCAGAATTCCAAAGAGTAAAGACAAAGAGTGTAAAGTTCTGCGTTCTTTAAGTCGGAGCCACGAGAGACTTGCGAAGGACGGTGATATGTGATCATATCGTCGGATGTTGCACACGTATCTGACGCACATATTCTGAGCTCGCTGTAACTTGACTGTCAGTTCAGAACTTAGGTCACTTAACAAAACGTCACAATAATCGAAGTGCGGCATTACTAGGGTTTGTACTAGGGTAAGTTTTAGTTGCTGGGGCAAGAAGTTTCTCAAGCGACTCAAACAGTGAATGGAGGAACAGATTTTTTTATCGTTTCTTTAACTTGAAAATTCCGACTTAGATTATTATCAAAAAAGAAGCCAAGATTTTTTACGACAGATGAATAAGGGATTAGCGTGTTGTTAAGGATAACAACTGAAAGATTACTGTTATTAAGGGAGTTAAGTAAACGCTTATGTCCAATAATTATAGCTTGAGTCTTACTTGGGTTAAGTGCGAGTCCGAAATTGGCCGCCCAAGTGGAGACGGTGGCTAAGTCACAATTTAACTTGTCAATCGATTCATTGATCGTATTGGGTCTGGAATGTATGTAAAGTTGTAGGTCATCGGCATAGAGGTGATATCGGCAATACTGTAAGTTCTTTGATACGTCATTAATGTAGATAGAGAAGAGTAGTGGTCCTAATACGGAACCCTGCGGCACTCCCGCCTTTGTGCATCGCTATTGGGAGAACAATGAATGAATGAAGATCCCATGATATGACAAAAATCTCAATTCTGGTGGGGAATGTGATGAAAAATAGCTCAACAATTGCTCTGTCTGTTCCAATGAAATTGTGTTTTCTTTCTGTTAAACGACTCCTGGAAAACTTATTTTTACGGTCTTAATAATTGTAGTCGAGTAGTCAAAATTTGTGTAAGCACTTCTTTTGACATTATTAACATGGTGAAAGAAAAGA